>NW_002476297.1:0-37122 GCF_000189635.1 Tetrahymena thermophila SB210 | reverse complement strand
TTTTTGAATCAGCAAGATCATACAAAATGACTTTATTTACTCTATGAAGACCATTTCTATTAGAAAAGATATTATAAATAGGATTATAAATTAATTCGACTCACTTGGAGTTTTACCACTAGATACTGCCAAAATAACATAGTAGTAAACTAAGCTTATAACTATTTGCAAAATTAGAGAAACCGTTTTACCTATTGAACCCTTTTTGAATGTAAATATAATTCCTAAAAAAGCAATCTTCATTAATGAGCTGTTTATTATGGATATTATTACCTGCTAAACGAGCATATTATAACCTTAGAATAATATTGAAATAACTAATGTGTGTATTGTTTTTAAGTAAAGTAGAGTGAATCTTAATGGTCTTTAGAGGATATCATCAAAAATGTAAAAAATACTAAAAAATTAATGAAAAATTGCAACCTTTTTCGCTTTAGGAAGTTACAAATAAACATTCATTTTTTAAATTTCTTCTTCATCTTAAACTTATTATATTTAGGTTTATGAGCTTGTTTGAGTTTTGATTTTTTCAACACTTTTAGAGCTTGATTATGATTTAATTATTTGCTATTAGTTAGATTCAGCCTTCTCTTCTTTCATTTCAATATTTTGTTTTTAAAATATTTTTAAGTTTCTTTGGGTTTGTTATGTTTATAAATTGAGGAATTTTTATCTTTTTCTTCTTCTATTAAATTAATTATCAATTTTTTAATCGGGAGGTGATAAAATCTATTGATTTTACTAAATTTCTGGTTAGACATTTTCGTTACTCTTAAACTGATGAGTAAAAGGAGAATGCTGGAATACATCGTCATTTATCATTTAAGAATTTTCACAAATATTTTAGTTATTATCATCAATTAATTACTATTGTTATCTCAACTCTTATAACTATTCATTTTACAATTAATTATTTAGTTCTTGATTATGAACTTTTGAGTATCTTTTTTATACTGCTTACTTGTCTAAGAGTCTACCAATTATAAATAACAAAATTTCAATCAGTGTAAATATTATCAATAGCCAAAATATTATATACATATAAAAATTCTCAAAGCTTGCTATATTTAATAGTCCCTATTCTCCAAATGCTGTCTACAAATTTTTATTTTTTAAGAGCATATCATCAATATCTTCAATGATGGTTGTTGGTTTTTAGGATGTACAGCTGCAAACGTAGCAATTTTCAGTAATTTTAGTGATACCACAATTTTATTAGTCCCAAGAAAGATTATTTTATTAAAGGCATGTCATTTTATATAACTTACTAGAATTTGTATTATCAAACTAGTAAATAATAGTAGACTGATTTAAGATTTTTTAAGAAGAAGAATTATAAATCTATGGTGATATTACTTCATTCTTAGAATAAGTGAAGTTTTAACTAATATTTTTGAATTGCTATGTGTATGCCTTAAAATCTGAAGTATTTTCATAAATATTTTACTTATAATTATTTCTTGAAATACTAAATATGCTTGTTTAATTTTCAGAATTGTAATCAACTGTACTTAGAACATATTTGAATAGGTTTTTCTATGTTATTTTATCTGACAAAAGAGTGGACAAGTCACCATTTAGAATAATTTGTCCTTAGTTTGGTAAGCTAATATTATTAAGCAGATTTCCAATCTAATTTGATATTTTATCGTATGACTAAAAATCTTCATATGAGTTATTACTTTACAAACTAACACTTGAGTTTAAAATTTTAAAGGAGTCTACCATATTTTAAATTTAAATATCATTATTTTGTTGTAAATGACTCAGATTACTGTTTTGTATGCTTGAATTAGTATTTTGGAGTACTGTTTAAAGTTAATCAAATATTGTATTTTTCTATGTGGTAACACTGCTTTATTAAGATGAGCTAAAGACTAGTTATGATAGCTAAGCAGTTGCTTTATTTGCAAATGTAGACAAAAGGGAGAATTTAGGTATTTAGAGAGACAATTGCTATATATTTTAAATCAGTAGAGTTTCTAAATCATTCATTTGCTATGAAAATTAATTGTTTTTACTGATATCTTCTGCAATAATGCTTAAAGTCACAAGTTAATTAGTGATTTACATATTTGAGCTCTATAAAACTTACAAAGTCTGTTGATTTACCAGTTTATAATATTCGTCAGCTGATTTATTCTAAGCTTGAACCTATATTGTAGAAGAGGTATTATAAACTCCGAGGTAAGAATCCATAACCTGTACCATAAAAACTAGATTTCCTTAAGGTAGGACTGTTTAAATTGAGTTGTTTATAGTCTAATCTTATATCTATCTTCTTAAAATATTCCAAGGTGAAATTAATTCTTGATTGGCATCATCTGCACTATTGTAATAGAAGAACTAGTAAGTTAGAGGAAGATCTTCATCTGTACAACTCAATAATTAAATCTAAAAGATAGTTTCAAGTGCTATTCCTTGTAAGGGATTTATATTTAAAACGCAATTCTGAGGTGGAATATTAATTTAAATGCTAATTGTAGATAAGCTTGGCATAACATATAATGGATTATAAACAGAAAATCTTATTTAAAGTGTTGGCTTTGAGGGATCTATTTTTTAAAAATAGTTCCAAATTCTGAATCTAATTTGGAAATAATCAAATTTGATTGCTGCAACTGGATTATTATTATATAATATAGCTCCTGCATAAGACAAGTAATCAGATGAAACATTCTCACCATAATTTATTTAAAAATTAAGATCATCATTCAAATTAATTTTGCGGTTTATGTGTGTTGCTGTTAACAAAATATTTAGTGGAGGAATATCTAATTCTGTAAATATACAAGTTGTGGTGAAATTTGATTGCCTAGAATCTTTTTATCCAATAACTGTAAACTAAACTATAGTGTATGGTTAAAACGTTTTCGCAGGAAAAGTAATACTACTGACTCCTTGTTGCAATTAAATCTACTTATTCTAGTAATCATAGCAGATATGGTCATTAGAGGATAGGCTATTACACTACCAACTAAAGTAGATATTTGAAGCTTAATTTGGATCTTGAATTTCATAATCTCTCGAATCTGTATTTAAGACCATTTTATTTTAATAGCCTAAATTAAGACTTGAGCCTCCAATAATTTGCAAATACAAATCTGTAATTTAAATATTAACTGAGATATTTTAGATGGCAAATATCTTACTATCTGAACTCAAATTCAAAATAAACTATTATAAAAAATGAATAGTTAAATATAAATAATTTAATATTATTAATATTTAAGTAGATCCAAGAGTTGTATTTTAAATTTGAATATTAAAATCTATATTTTTATGAATAATTTAGGAGATATATTTAACATTATATAAATTTAAAAAAAAAAATGTACACTCATGTTAAAGGTTTAGTTAGATGCTAAGGAGTAAGGGAGAATATCATATTGAAAGCTTGATGAATTGTATTGACTTAGACTTTACTTTTAAAGCTGGTTAGAAATGAGTTGTAAATCAACAGGCTCATTAAAAATAGTTATTTGACCTAGATCGCATATCTCTATGTAAAATTAAAAGTAGAAAGTCAAGCTCATAGATCTATTTATTTATTATTTTAAGAATAATTTATAAAAATAATTATTTCATTTTAAAGTAAAATTAACCTATAAATTGGTGGATACAAAGATTGCTAATAGTTGACTCTTATAAATTTTTATTTTTGGTAAATAATGGTAAAAATTTAAGTACCCGTTTAGTTAACCTTAAGTAAATAGCTAAATTATATTGTTATATTAATATTTGGAGGTATGAATTTAGGGTCTATAATTAAACTAGTGTTTTTGTTTTAACTTGCTTTTAATAATATTTCCTTTATATTTTCTTACTACTCGTTGCTTATGGAGCCTATAATTTGATTTAAAGTCCAATTTAGACTCATAAATTTTCTTCCTGCATCGTTTTAAATACTATACAGAGTTATATTTATAGAGTTACAGCTGTTTTCTATGTGATTATAGCTAAATTAAAGTTAAGGAATTCCAGGTGAATCTTAGAAAGTAATGTTTCTATAAAATGTATTAATGAACGTGTCTGTATAATCTACAAACTGCAGTTTATTTGGCAATAGATTAATTGAATTATTTTCCATGATTGTGGATGAGTCACCTATTTATTAAAATAAAATAAAATTTAGAATAAAATATTTTAAAAATCAAAGTATTTATTTAAAAATTAATTTAATGAGTTGAATTATTGAAAATTTAATAATATTAAGTTACTTAAATTAACCAAAATTTTATTGTTATTGATTTCGCATTAAGAATCCAACCCAATTATGCCTAATGTTGCTTAGTCAAATATCTATGAGCACAAAGACTAAGGTGTATTTGATATGATACTAATCAATGGAGATCCAAAATCAATACTAAGTTATGGAGATGTAGCACTTAATTTTGCATCAATAACAGCAATATTTTCATTGCTGCATTAATAAAATATATTCCTTTAATCGTTTTGGTTTTTGCAAATGCATCTATTACTTGAAACATCTATTTATCTTGTTTCATTATAGCAAGTCTGACATTATTCATTTTAAATTTATGACTAATCACATTGTTTACAGTTGGCATAGCAGGGATTGCATTAGAGGCTCCAATAATTTTAGCATGAATCGCATGTAAGACTAGTAAAATTACTTTAAAACCCATTTGGACAAAGATTAACACAATTTTTGTTGTAGAGAAAGGTGTTCGGATAACAACTTAAACAATTATTTGAGTTATTTCCATCACAACTTGCACAAGTATTATCACATGCCTAACATTGCTATAATAACTCATTTGGAAATTAATTTTGATTACAAGATTTTACACACTGTTTTGTAGCTTACTAATAGTAGAACCCAGAGCTACAAGATAAACAATTATTCTAACTTGGACCATCGCAAGTTTTACAGGTTGCATCACAGATACATGATTTTGTGGCTTAATTATAATACAGTCCAGGAATACAAGATAAGCAATTGGTTGGATTTGGGCCATCACAAGTTTGACAGGTTGGATCACAAATCATACATTAATTAGTGGCTTAATTATAATACAGTCCAGTATTACAAGATAAACAACTGTTTGGATTTGGACCATTACATGTTTTACAGGTTGGATCACATGATTAGCACTAGTTGAATTAATTAACAAATTAGTTATTATCACAAGAAGTTACACACTAGTTTGTATTTTGCTGATAATAATACCCAGAAAAACATTATTAGCACACTTGATAAAAATCACAATTTTAACAGTTTACTTGGCACTATATTATGTAGAAATAAAAATTTTAAAGTGAGAATTCAAATTTAAAAAATTTAAAGAAAAGTTTTTTTTTTTGTCATATTAAATTTGCATTTTATAATTTGAACTAAGGCTAGAATAATCTAATTAAATTTTTGCTAAATTTATTGATCCTAAAAGAGTATTTTAAGGCTAATAGGGGGAAAAAACCTTTCATGCCAAATTTTTCCACTCTCCAAGCATTTCGCCTGGAAGGATTCATTTTGAGACTTTTTTAAAAAAATTTTTAACAAATTTATATTATTTAGATAAAAATTATTATTCAGCTAAAATTATGAAAATTTTTTTATAAAATCGAAAAACTTTGAATTCAGCAAAAAAAATTATCAAATAAATTTATTCAGACTTTTTCAATAAATGTCTATTAGGTCTAGCCTTAATTTCAATTAAATAATATCATAATATTCAAATTAATCAAGAATATAATATGCTTCTCTCTATTAACAAATTTAATAATTAAATTTACCAATTATACCAAGAGACGGATTGAGTAAAAATAAATTTGATATTGTTTCCCAATATTATTATTATTAAATGGTGTTATTTTAATTGTTAAGCTATCTACATTTTATTATTTCTTAAGCATACTTATAGAATTATAAGAATATTCCTAACTTAAACCTAATGAAATATATCCAGCTTAAGTTTGATAAAATAATTTATTTATTTCAACTATCGATTATAAATCTTAGGTATGAGGCATATTCATTTCAATGTCATATAAAAAATAATACGAATTTATAATTGTATTCCTATTTATTAAAAAAATATTTTGAAAAAATATTAAAATAACAAATTAAAAGATTAAAAATATAGTGAATTATATTTTTAATATTAAAAATAATTTAATCTAAAGTTAATTTTTGATCAAGAAAATATTTTAATATTTCAATCATAATTTTTCTTTTGTAAATTATTTTTTTACGGGTTTTAAGGAGTATATTCTATTATTACATCACTATTTGAATTACAATTACTCCCTGATAATAAATTTTGATTGTAATATGAAAAAACATTTAAATTTAAGCAATTCATGTCTGAGAAATATTTTTTGTAGCTGTCTATGTCAGATTATTATGCAGGCATTACATAATTTATTATGCAATAACTAACTTAAGTTTATAAAATATGATTTAACAATTAAACAATAATTCAAAATAAGTTTACATTGAGGATTTAAACCTACTGAATTAAATAATGATTCGTTGCAATTTGACCATTAGTTTGCATATAAGTATTTTAAGACTATTTATTTATTAAAATAAATAAATTCTTTTTTACATAATTTATAAATCAAAAATTAGACTTTGTAAAATAACCAATAGAAATGATCTAATTTTCTAAGTTTTCATTGTTTTCCAATTTATTTTAAGGGTATTTAGATTAATAATTTTTTGCGATTAATTAAATATTATAAGATAAATTGATATCTTAAGCCTTTTTTAATAAGTTATTCTAATATTGGTTACCAAGCAAATAAAACATAAATTAATGCCATGTGAATTTATCTTACATTATATTTTAATTTTAACTAAATAAACCCTAATAAAGCTGTTTTTAGCCACAAAATTCTTAAAGATAACCATTTAATTAAAAGTTATAGATATTAGAAGGGTTGGAGATTTAAAAGTTGCTCTAAATGATTATAAGTCAATGAAAGCTTTAAGCGACTCATTATTTTCTTTAATTACAGAGTATTTCTATTTAAATTAAGATTTTCTGCGTGCTTTTGAAAGAGTAAGACACATTCTATCTATCTATTATTATTAAAAAAGAATTTGATGATTACAGATAATAATCAATTAATCTGATTATTTCTTAAAACTTGATTCTGCCTTTATTTTTCAAAAATAAAGCAGTAGCTATTACATAACAAATAAATAAATGAATAAATTCATTTAAATAATTTCCTTCAATTTTTAAAATATTATCATCTTATTAAAATAATTTTATAAACTAGTAATTAAACTTCGATTCTATGTAATTATTAGCTACATGTATGTCAAAAAATTTAGTTCTAGTTTTTCTTATGGATAATAAATTAATTTTGGTGAAGCATTTTATTATTACTAAGAAGAATTAGATTATTTTAGATAGTAATCAATTAATCTGATTATTTTTGAAAGCTCAATCCTGCTTTAAATTTTTGTAATGTAAAGCAGAAGTTTTAACTAAACTAATGAATACATACACTCATTTTATATTTTCCTTCAATTTTAAAATATATAAGATTTTTAACAATTTAATTTAATAATCTTTACTCTTTGTTTTTGTAATTTTGCTAATATTATTTGATATAAAATCTAATGAACAATTAATAAAAATGGAGGTAAATAAATAAAGCAAACATATAACTATCTAATGGCAATAAGAGATTGTTAAAAATTGCATAAATCTATTTAAAAACTGAAATAAAAAGAAATGCTATCTATTTTTAAATAAAATAATTTATTTTTTAACATACATAATGCCTAAAATTTCAGTTTGAAAATAAAAACAATTAATCTAATTCATCACATTAATGGAGATTAAAAACTAAATTTTAGGATTTATTTTCATCTCATTCTTAACAAGTAACACTCTCTTAGTATTCATTACTTTCATGAAAGGTTGAATGAAGATTTAAAAATGGAGTTATATGGTTTTAGTTATTATTATACAAGAGGATGGTAAATTATTGATTATGTTTTTTTAACTTTAAAGCGTGAAATTAAAATAACTTAGACCCAATAAAGAATTATGTATTAAATAAATAGATAGAATGAATATCCATCATATAAATAATAAAAATAATGTAATCATTTATTAGGTGAAAATTAATTAATATTTCTATTTGGTTCTAAATTAAAGATCCAATCTACAATTTGATCTTAAGTGATATTTACATTCGAACAAATTAATACTACCCTATCCTTCGAAATCTCAACCAACTGGAAAAGGGAACCCTAAATTTTGAAATCTTTAACTTTTAAAATTAAAAATAAATATTATTCATCTAAATTTATTTAAATAATTTCCTCCTAGAAAAATAATATTAAAAAATAAAAAAAAGTCTTACAAAAAAAAAAGTAAAATTCCATATCAATAGCTATATTTTAGAAAGACATTTTAGCTCTTTTGAAAAAAATTTAGTTCATTACTTAGAAAAAAAAGTTAATACAAAATATTAAATACCAACAAATTAATTAATTTATAACTAAATAATGTAAATATTGAAAATAAAAAATATACAATCAAAATTAATAACCAAATTATAAATAAATAAACAAATAAATAAAATAAAAAGTGTTTTATTGTCTTAAATTAGTTTTAATATTAAAAAATATCATGATGCAAAATAAATAAACTGTTTTTTCTAGAGACTAAACTTACATACCTTCCTCATCAATTTATTGTAAATTTTTAAACATAAGAGAAAATTTAATTATTTAATTAATTAGAATAAAATACTAAGAAAAATGATGAGATAATATGAAAATAGCCAAAACTATTTCAGCTTTATAAATATTTAGTAAAATAAATAAAAAGTGTGGTTTTAAGGAAAAAATGAAGAAAAATAATAAGAAATGAATAAATCAATTTTTTAAAGTAAAAATTAAAAATAATTTAAAACAATTAAAAAAACTTATTTTTGGAAATAAAAAATGAAAATTGGTAAAAGTATAATTAAAAAAAAAATTATATTTTAAATAAATTAATAAATCAACAAAGATGAAAAAAATAAATAAGATGTGTAATAAATACTAAATTTAGTTTAATTTACTTGAGATTAATATGCATGCAGAACTTAATGAAATATATTAGAGTGAAGACTTTAAATCACTTTTTTACTCTAAAAATATTATGAATTATTAAATTATTGGATATTAGAAATATTTATCCTACTAATTTTTTTTCAAGTATATTGATTGAATGGCAAATAAAAAAAAGTTAAACTAAATAATTATAAAAATATTTAATGATACATTTTATTTTAATTAGTGTTGTGTTTGTTTATTTGGAAAAAACAAAAATATATTTTAAACACTAAATTTTATATTTTTCTATTTTAATCTTTTTATCTACCTACTTTCAAAAATTGTTTTGATTTTTTTATATAAAATAATTTTAATAAAAATATATTTAAAATTTAATAGTAAAAATGTTAAAAGTAAGTTTCTAAAAATGATTAATTAGAATTATTTTAATTTTAAATAAAAAACAAATATTTATTTTTCCATTTAAATTGCTAAAAAAACATAAAAACTAAGCAGTTTATTAAAGAAATGAATAATTGTACTTGAAGAAAAATAATAGTGTTGATATTTAGTCTAATATAGCGCTTATATTTAATACTTATTAGTCATATTTGTATTTTTTAAATTGATAGATTGATTAATAAATAAATAAATAAATATTGATTATTTTGTAGTTCTGCAATTAATTAACTATACAAAAAATAAGATGAATAAAGTTTCTAACTTAAAAACTAAAGAGGAAACAAAAATTCCTCAGAATGATAAAAAAAAGTTTAATTTGAAGTAAACTTCTAAACCAAGTGCCACTACTATTAGACTTACTAGAATCTGGAAAAAGTCTACTTCTAATTTCTTTTCATTCTTGATCAAAATATTTATATATAAAATAAATAAAAAATATTTCTATTGTTTCTATTGACTTCTCTTAAGGTTTTAAATCTAAAAAAATGAATTGTTTTCCACAAAATTTATTTAATTGATAACATATTCAATCAGTTTATTTATTTATTTAGGAGCATTTTCAGAGTACCTTTTTGCTTTATACTATACAATTGCTATTCTCTGATAATTATTTCTGTAGTAGGAAATAAATATTTAGTAGAATAGTAAATATTATTTAAAAAATTTAATGTATATTTAAAATAATAAAAAAAGGTATCACAAATTAAATAATATAAATAACCTTTATTAAATTTTTGTTCGAATTTTTTTTTGAGTTTTTATTTTAAAAATAAAGATGAATATTAATTTTATCCTTTAGCATTTTCTTTAATTTTTATCAAAAAAATTAGTAATTTCATCACTAAAAACAAAGATCAAACTGATAAACTGATGTAATTTATAACTTTACAGTAATTAATTATTTTAAATTAAACTTTATGAAAATAAACTAAATTCTAAAAAATTAATATTATTTTAAAACATGTAATTTTAAAAGGTAATATTCTTGAAGTGAAAAACAAAAAATATAAAAATGTAAATTTGTCTCAATCATCAATATTAAGTATTATTTATTTTAAATCAAATAAATTATACAGTTTACCAAAAATACTTTTGGATTCATTGCTGCATTTAATGTATTTTTGAATCAGCAAAATCATACAAAATGACTTTATTAACTCTACGAAGACCATTTCTGTTAGAAAAGATATTATAAATAGGATTATAAATTAATTCGACTCACTTGGAGTTTTACCACTAGATACTGCCAAAATGACATAGTAGTAAACTAAACTTATAACTATTTGCAAAACTAGAGAAACAGTTTTACCTATTGAACCCTTTTTGAATGTAAATATAATTCCTAAAAAAGCAATCTTCATCAATGAGCTGTTTATTATGGCTATTATTACCTGCTAAATTAGCATATTATAACCTTAGAATAATATTGAAATAACTAAGGTGTGTATTGTTTTTAAGTAAAGCAGAGTGAATCTTAATGGTCTTTAAAGGATATCATCAAAAATGTAAAAAATACTAAAAAATTAATGAAAAATTGCTACCTTTTTTACTTTAGGAAGTTACAAATAAACATTAATTTTTTAGATTTCTTCTTCATCTTAAACCTATTTTATTTAGGTTTATGAGCTTGTTTGAGTTTTGATTTTTTCAACACTTTTAGAGCTTGATTATGATTTAATTATTTGCAATTAGTTAGATTCAGCCTTCTCTTCTTTCATTTCAATATTTTGTTTTTAAAATATTTTTAAGTTTCTTTGGGTTTGTTATGTTTATAAATTGAGGAATTTTTATCTTTTTCTTCTTCTATTCAATTAATTATCTATTTTTTAATCAGGAGGTGATAAAATCTATTGATTATACTAAATTTCTGGTTAGATATTTTAGTTACTCTTAAATTAATGAGTAAAAGGAGAGTGCTGGAATACATCGTCATTTATCATTTAAGAATCTTCACAAATATTTTAGTTATTATCATCAATTTATTATTATTGTTATCTCAACTCTTATAACTATTCATTTTACATTTAATTATTTAGTTCTTGATTATGAACTTTTGAGTATCTTTTTTATACTGCTTATTTGTCTAAGAATCTTCCAATGATAAATAAAAAAATTTCAATCAGTGTGAATATTATCAATAGCCAAAATATTATATACATATAAAAGTTCTCAAAGCTTGCTATATTTAATAGCCCTTATTCTCCAAATGCTGTCTACAAATTTTTATTTTTTAAGAGCATATCATCAATATCTTCAATGATGGTTGTTGGTTTTTAAGACGCACAGCTGCACAAGTAGCGATTTTAAGTAATTTTAGTCATACCACAATTTTATTAGCTCCAAGAAAGGTCATTTTATTAAAGGCATGTCATTTTATATAACTTACTAGAATTTGTATTATTAAATTAGTAAAAAATAGTCGACTGATTTAAAATTGTTTAAGAAGATGAATTATAAATCTATGGTGATATTACTTCATTCTTAGAATAAGTGAAGTTTTAACTAATATTTTTGAATTGCTATGTGTATGCCTAAAAATCTGAAGTATTTTCATAAATATTTTACTTATAATTATTTCTTGAAATACTAAATATACTTGTTTAATTTTCAAAATTGTAATCTTCAGTACTTACAACATATTTGAATAGATTTTTCTATGTTATTTTATCTGACAAAAGAGTGGACAAGTCACCATTTAGAATAATTTGTCCTTAGTTTGGTAAGCTAATATTATTAAGCAGATTTCCAATCTAATTTGATATTTTATCGTATGACTAAAAATCTTCGTATGAGTTATTACTTTACAAACTAACGCTTGAGTTTAAAATTTTAAAAGAGTCTACCATATTTTAAATTTAAATGTCATTATTTTGTTGTAAATGACTCAGATTACTATTTTTTATGCTTGTATTAGTATTTTGGAGAATTGTTTACAGTTAATCAAATATTTTATTTTTCTATGAGGTAACATTGTTTTATTAAGATGAGCTAAAGATAAGCTATGATAACTAAGCAGTTACTTTATTCGCAAATGTAGATAAAAGGGAGAATTTAGGTATTTAGAAAGACAATTGCTATATATTTTAAATCAGTATAGTTTCTAAATCATTCATTTGTTATGAACTTTAATTATTTTTACTAATATCTTCTGCTATAACGCTTAAAATCACTAGTTAGTTAGTGACTTAAATATTTGAGCTCTATAAAGCTTATGAAGTGAGTTGATTTACCAGTTTATAATATTCATCAGATGATTTATTCTAAGCTTGAACCTATATTGTAGAAGAGGTATTATAAACTCCTAGATAAGAATCCATAACCTGTACCATAAAAACTAGATTTCCTTAAGGTAGGACTGTTTAAATTGAGTTGTTTATAGTCTAATCTTATATCTATCTTCTTAAAATATTCCAAGGAGAAATTAATTCTTGACTGACATCATCTGCACTATTGTAATAGAAGAACTAGTAAGTTAGAGGAAGATCTTCATCTGTACAATTCAATAACTAAATCTAGAAGATAGTTTCAAGCGCTATTCCTTATAAGGGATTTATACTTAAAACACAATTCTGAGGCGGGATATTAATTTAAATGCTAATTGTCGACAAGCTTGGCATAACATATAATGGATTATAAACAGAAAATCTTATTTAAATTTTTGGCTTTGAGGGATCTATATTTTAAAAATAGTTCCAAATTCTGAATCTAATTTGGAAATAATCAAATTTGATTGCTGCAACTGGATTATTATCATATAATATAGCTCCTGCATAAGACAAATAATCAGATGAAACATTCTCACCATAATTTATTTAAAAATTAAGATCATCATTCAAATTAATTTTGCGGTTTATGTGTGTTGCTGTTAACAAAATATTTAGTGGAGGAATATCTAATTCTGTAAATATACAAGTTGTGGTAAAATTTGATTACCTAGAATCTTTTTATCCTATAACAGTAATCTGAATTGCAGTGTATGGCTAAAACGTTTTAGCAGGAAAAGTAATACTATTGACTCCTTGTTGCAATTAAATCTAATTATTCTAGTAATCATAGCAGATATGGTCGTTAGAGGATAGGCTATTACACTTCCAACTAAAGTTAATGTTTGAAGCAGAATTTGGATCTTCAATTTCATAATCCCTCGAATCTGTATTTAAAACCATTTAATTTTGATAGCCTAAAACAAGACTTGAGCCTCCTATAATTTGCAAATACAAATCTGTAATTTAAATATTAACTGAGATATTTTAGATGGCAGTAATCTTACTATCTGAACTCAAATTCAAAATCAACTATTATTATAAATATTTGAAAATTTTGAAGAATTTTATTTTAAATTGGAATATTAAATCCAATTTCTCTTTACTAATGATATGGTAATATTATTTAATAATTAGGAGTTATTTTTTAAAATAATATTTTTTAATAAATTAATTACATTTCTGTTATTTTAAAATTAATTAAAAATTTTTAGAAATATTATTTATATTTATCTAAATTTTAAGGGATATTTGATAAATTGGCTTAAATATTTTGATGTTGTTTCTTTAATAATATAAACAAAAAATTTACACTCATATTAAAAGTTTAGTTAGATGCTAAGGAGTAAGGGAGAATATCGTATTGAAAGCTTGATTAATTGTATTGACTTAGGTTTTACTTTTAAAGCTGGTTAGAAACAAGTTGTAAATCAACAGGCTCATTAAAAAAAGTTATTTGACCTAACTCACATATCTCTAAGTAAAATTAAAAGTAGAAAGTTAAGCTCATAGATCTATTTATTTATTATTTTAAGAATAATTTATAAAAATAATTAATTGATTGTAAAGAAAAATTAACCTATAAATTGGTGGATACAAAGATTGCTAATAGTTGACTCTTATAAATTTTTATTTTTGATAAATAACAGTGAACGCTTAAGTACCAGTTTAGTTAACTTTAAGTAAATAACTAAATTATATTGTTATGTTAATATTTGGTGGTAAGAATTTAGGGTCTATAATCAAACTAGTGTTTTTGTTTAAGCTTGCTTTTAATAATATATCTCTTATACTTTCTTACTACTCGTTACTTATGGAGCCTACAATTTGATTTAAAGTCCAATTTAGACTCATAAATTTTCTTCCTGCATCGTTTTAAATATTATAAAGAGTTATATTTATAGGATTACAGCTGTTTTCTATGTGATTATAGCTAAATTAAAGTTAAGGAATTCCAGGGTAATCTTAGAAAGTAATGTTTCTATAAAATGTGTTAATGAAAGTGTCTGTATAGTCTATAAACTGCAGCTTATTTGGCAAAAAATTAATTGAGTTATTTTCCATGATTGTTGATGAGTCGCCTATTTATTAAAATAAAATAAAATTTAGAATAAAATATTTAAAAATGAAAGTATTTATTTATAAATTAATTTAATGAGTTGAAAACTATATTTAATATAAATAAGCTACTTAAATTAACCAAAATTCTATTCCCATTGATTTAGCATTAAGAATCCAACCCAAGTATACCTAATGTTGCTTAGTCAAATAACTAAGAGCACAAAGACTAAGATGTATTTGATATGATATTCATCAATGGAGATCCGAAATCAATACTAAGCTATGGAGATGTAGCATTTAATTTTGCATCAATAACAGCAATATTTTCATAGCTGCATTAATAAAATATATTCCTTTTATCATTTTAGTTTTTGCAAATGCATCTTTTACTTGAAACATCTATTTATCTTGTTTCATTATAGCAAGTCTGGCATTATTCATTTTAAATTTATGACTAATCACATTGTTTACAGTTGGCATAGCAGGGATTACATTATAGGCTCCAATAATTTTAGCATGAATCGCATGTAAGAGTAGTAAAATTTCTTTAAAACCCATTTGGACAAAGGCTAACACAATTTTAGTTGTAGAGAAAGCTGTTAGGGTAACAACTTAAACAATTATTTGAGTCCTTTCCATCACAACTTGCACAAGTATTATCACATGCTTAACATTGCTATAATAACTAATTTTAAAATTAGTTTTCATTACAGGATTTTACGCATTATTTTGCAGTTTACTAATAGTATAATCCAGAGATACAAGATAAACAACTATTTGAATTTGGGCCATCACATGTTTTACAGGTTGAATCGCAGATACAAGATTTTGTGGCTTAATTATAATACAATCCAGGATTGCAGGATAAACAGCTATTTGAGTTTGGACCATCACAAGTTTTACAGGTTGGATCACAAATACATGATTTTGTGGCTTAGTTATAATACAGTCCAGTACTGCAAGATAAGCAATTATTTGGATTTGGGCCATCACAAGTTTTACAGGTTGGATCACAAATCATACATTATTTTGTGGCTTAATTATAATAGAATCCAATACCGCAAGATAAGCAATTATTTGGATTTGGGCCGTCACAAGTTTTACAGGTTGGATCACAAATACATTATTTTGTGGCTTAGTTATAATACAGTCCAGTACTGCAAGATAAGCAATTATTTGGATTTGGGCCATCACAAGTTTTACAGGTTGGATCACAAATACATGATTTTGTGGCTTAGTTATAATACAATCCAATTACGCAAGATAAGCAATTATTTGGATTTGGGCCATCACAAGTTTTACAGGTTGGATCACAAATACATTATTTTGTGGCTTAGTTATAATACAGTCCAGTACTGCAAGATAAGCAATTATTTGGATTTGGGCCATCACAAGTTTTACAGGTTGGATCACAAATACATGATTTTGTGGCTTAGTTATAATACAGTCCAGTACTGCAAGATAAGCAATTATTTGGATTTGGGCCATCACAAGTTTTACAGGTTGGATCACAAATACATGATTTTGTGGCTTAGTTATAATACAATCCAATTACGCAAGATAAGCAATTATTTGGATTTGGGCCATCACAAGTTGTACAGGTTGGATCACAAATCATACATTATTTTGTGGCTTAGTTATAATACAATCCAATTACGCAAGATAAGCAATTATTTGGATTTGGGCCATTACAAGTTTTACAGGTTGGATCACATGATTAGCATTAGTTGAATTAATTAACAAATTAGTTACTATCACAAGGTATACACTAGTTTGTATTTTGCTAATAATAGTACCCAGAATAACATTATAAGCATACCTAATTAGAGTCACATTAGTAACAATTTATTTGGCACTATTTATTTTATGTTAAATAAATATTTTAAGAGAGAATTCAAAATTAAAAAATTTAAAGAAAAGTTTTTTGTAATATAAAATTTGCATTTTATAAATTTTAGTAAAGGCTAGATAGATTGAATAAGTTTTTTCAATAAATTAATTTGACCGAATCAGCAAAAAAATTATCAAAAAAATTTATTCGGCAATTTTCTAAAAATACCTTTTCTGTCTAGCCTTAATTTAATTAAATATTTTTTTCATATTAATTAATTAACCAAGAAAAAAATATCTCTCTATTAATAAATTTAATAATTAAATTTACCAATTATACATATAGACCGATTTATTAAAAATAAATTTGATATTAATTTCCAATGTTCACATTAAAAGGTGTTAATTTAATTGTTAAACTATCTACATTTAATTATTTATTAAACACACTAAAGTAATTTTAAGAGTAAGATTCTGAAATTAAAGTTTAATATCCATATGAGCTTTGCTAAGAGACTTTATTTATTTCAACTACCGATTATAAATTATTGTTAACAGGCATAACAACAAAAATAATATACTCAAACAAAAAGGAATATATCTTTGTATTCCTAATTTATTAAAAAAATATTTGAAAAATTATAAGAATATAAAATTAAAACATTAAAAATATTGTGAATTCTCTTTTTGATTTAATAAAAAATTTATCTAAAGTGAACTTTTGATTAACAAAAGATTTCAATTTTGATATCATAATTTTTATTACGTGCTTTAGGGAGTATATTGTATTATAATATCACTATTTGAAGTACAACTATTCCCTGTTAAGTAATTTCCACTGAATAACGGAAATTTCATTAAATTTAAGCAATTCATGTTTGAGAAATATTGTTTTATGCTGTCTATATCAGATTGAATAAAACTGCTTCTCTAATTAATTATGCAATAGCTAACTTAAATTTATAAAAAATGATTTAATAATCAAGCAATAACTCAAGAAAAGTTTACATTTAGGATTAAAAAGTCCATAATTCACATTTCCTTGGGTGCAATCTCTATATTAATCTGCATATAAGTATTTTAAGACTGTTTAATTATAAAAAGAAATTATTTCTTTTTTATTTAATTTATTAATCTAAAATTCTACTTTATAAAATAACCAAGAGAAATGTTCTGATTTTCTAAATTTTCATTGTTAATTTAGTTTATTTTTAGGATATTTAGATTATTAATTGTTTATGATTAATTAAACATTATAAGATAAATTGATCCCTTATGCCTTTTATAAGTAAGTTATACTAATATTAATTGATTATCATAAAAATAAAAAATAAATTAATACCATTTGAATTTATATTAAATTAGACTCTAATTTTAACTTCATAAACCCCTCTGAAACTGTTTTCAGATGCGAAAATCTTAAAAATAACAATTTTATTCAATGCAATACTTATTAAAAAGGTAGGAGATTTAAAATTTGCTGTAAATGATTATAAGCGATCTATCTGTCAAAAAGCGGGCTTAAAGCCACTCACTATTTTCTTTTAGTTACAGATTATTTTAATTGAAATTAAGACTGTAACAGACTGTTTTTACCCAAATCAAAATCAAAGCTCATACAGTTCTTATATCCAAACCTAAATCAATAAAAAAAAACAAATTAACTTAATTAATTATTAAGATCATCACATACCATTTATCTTGTGGAATTTCTGCATACTTACTTTTAAACTATAAATTACAAATAAAACCATTTCAAAAATATTTTATTTAAATTAAGGGTTCTGGTGATCATAAAATAACTATTTGAAAAACCTTTTCAAAAATCTAAAAATTGTTATAAAAAAGAAAATATATAAATAAAAATCCTAGATTATTTGCTTCAGCATCTTATAATTCATAGAATCTGTATCTTATATTTTAATTAATTAATTTTCGTGAAACATTCTATCTATCTATTATTATTAAAAAATAATTTGATATTTACAGATAATAATCAATTAATCTGATTATTTCTTAAAACTCATTCCAGCCTTTAATTTTTGAAAAATAAAGTAGTAGGTTGGTTAGGCAGCTATTACATAACAAATAAATTAATAAATAAATTTATAAAAATGTTTTCCATCAATTTTTAAATATTTCTTATTATTAAAATAGTTTTATAAACAAGCAGGTCCAATATAATTATTAGCCATGTAGGAAATTTAATTCTAGTTTTTCTTATTTATAATAAATAAATTTTTGTGCAGCATTATATTATTAGTAATAAGGATTAGATGGTTATTGATAGTAATCAATTAATCTGATAATTTTTGATTTTTGAAAAGTAAAGTAGGAGAGCTATTAAAAACTAAAGATTACATTCATTTAAATTTTTTTGTCAATTTTTAAAATATATTTTTTTTAATTCTTTAAAAAAATCATCTATTAAAATTATTTAATTAATTATTTAAAATATTTCATTTACTCTCTCTTTGTCTTTGTTATTTTAATTATCATTTTTAACTTAAAGATACAAGTAGAAAGCTTATTTACATTTAAAAAATATTCTTTGTTATTAAGTCTAATCAATAATTAACAAAAATGGAGGTCAAAAAAGTAAATATATAACTAACTAACTATCTAACTAATAACAATAGAGATATTTTAAAAATTTCATAAATCTATTTAAAACTGAAATAAAAATAAATTTTATCTTTAAATTTGTAAAACTCTTTTTTAAAGACAATACAATACAAACACTTACTTGTAACTTGCAAATAAATGCAATAAAAAATCCAATTCTTCACATGAATAAATATTAAAAAATTATGCTTAAGGCTTTATTTCCATCCCATTCTCAACAATAATCCTCCATTTGCATGCATGCATTACCTTCAGGAAAGTTTCGAAAAATGGAGCCAAATGGTTTTAGCTATTTTTATACGAGTGGATTTTAAATAATTGATTATGTTTTTCTAATCATAAAGCAAAATTGAATGAAACTTAGACCCAATCAAGAATTAGAGATAAATAGATAGATAGAATCAATATTCATAATTAAGAAAATCAAAAATTATCTTACTATTTATTCGATGAAAATTAATTAATTAATATTTCAATTTGGTTCTAAATTAAGGATCCACTCTACTATTTCATCTTAAGTGATATTTACATTCTAATAAACAAAAACTACCCTATTTCTTAATAAATTCTATCGACTGAGTAGCTGAGGGATGGATCCCTAAAATTTTGTTTAAATTTCTCAAAACCTCTGTTTTTCCACCTTAATACAAGGGCAAGGAAATAGATAATATGGTGATACATAAACCAATTTTTAACTTGTTAAATAAAATAAAATACAATTTAGACATTTTAATTGTTTTCTATGTAAAACTTTATTATCTTATAAATGGCTTTTATAAGACATATTTGAATTCTAGATCTATTGAAAAATATATATTTGTTTTATTATTATCATAAGTTATTACTAATAATTAATTTTTGATGGATTTACTTAATTCAAGTGTTCATTCATTCATTTTGGGTAACTCGCTATTTTTTAATTAGGCAGCGGCTAAATGATCATAAATAATATTTAGTTAATCTAATTGTTAGGGATTCTTTATGCGTTTTCTATGAACAAAATATCCTACTTATTCTTAATTCAAGCAGTAGCTATTACATAACTAATTAATTAATTAATTAATTAATTAATTAATTAACTATCCATTTATTTTCATCTCATCTATTAATTATTTATCTTACTTAATAATGTTAAAGCTAAAATTAAGAATATCAAATATTATATTTTAAAATGATGAAATATATTTTTTTATTTTGAAGTATTTATCTATCTATATATTATTATTTTATCAAAAATAAAAGAAAATTATTTTTTAAAATTACAGGATCAAAAAAAGGATGATTTAATTAATTAAAATCTTATGAATGCTTAATAAAAGTTTGAAAGTAAATAATGTTACAAAAGTTAATTAGAAATTTTTTAACCCCTTTTTAATACAATCTATTCTTTATTAATTTATTTTTAAACTTAAAAATAATTTTACATAAATTCTATAAAATAAATAGATTAATTATTTTAATAATTTTATTTTGCTTTTTATCAAAAAATATTTATTTTATAATTTTTTAATATAATTATGAAATTTAAGAAATTATATTTATTTTTAATTTATAATAGATTTTTATTTTATAATATTACATGCTTAATTTTTTTAAAAGAAAATATTAATTTTTTAACCTTCAAGAATGTCAAAAAAAAAAAAATTACATATTATAGAAGAGTTTCTTAACATATAAACTGATGAACATATTGATAATCTACATCAATAATATTCTTATATTGAAGACCTACATAATTTTATTCTAAAAATACTTAAAAGGAATTAAATTATATTCAGAATAAAATTTAAACCATTAGACAGACACTTTCGAACTTAGAAAAAGCCTACTTCTAATTTCTTTTCAATATTGATCAAAATATATATTTCTTTAAATAAATGTTAAAATAAAACTAAGAAACAAATCTTATTTTTTCATTTGACTACTCTAAAGGTTTTAGAACTAAAAAATTAATTCTTTTCCTCAAAATTTATTTAGTTGAATACTTAATCAATCAATAAGTGTATTCATTCATTTTTTAATTAATTAATTATTTATTTATGAGCATTTTCAGTGTAATATGCTTTTGCTATACTCTAGACCCTCTATAACTTAGAAAAAATAAGGCAACTTCTAATTTCTTTTCAGTCTTGATCAAAATAATTAATTATTTCTAAAATAAAATAAATTAAATATTTCTATTTTTTCATTTTACTTCTCTAATGATTTTAAACCTAAAAAAATTAATTCATTTCTGCAAAATTAATTTATTTATTTAGTTGAAATACATAATTAATTTATTCATTAATTTTGTAATTAATTATTTGTTTATGAGCATTTTCAGTTTACTTTTTTTGCTTTATGATTAGACTAGCTTAAGCTTAGAAAAAGCCTATTTCTTATTTATTTCCAGTGTTGATCAAAATTTTTATTTCTGCAAATAAATGTTAAAATATAATAAAAAACTATTTCTATTTTTTCATTTTACTTCTCAAAAAATTTTACACCTAAAAAAATTAATTCTTTCCACAAAATTTATTTTGTTGAATAGATAATCAATTTGTTAATTAATTTTTATGTTTAATAATTTTGTAATTAATTAAAAATAATTTATGAGCGAGCATTTTATTGTAGTTATTTTACTTTTTGATGAAGACTAGATTAATTTATTTATTTATTTATTTGTTAATTCCTTCATTAATTTAAAATTAATATTCTTAATAATTTTTTATTTAATAAAAATAATTTCTTAATTAGACCTAATAATTATTATAAAAAAGGCATTCAAAAATAATTTAACTTTATGGAATAAAATATATTTATTATAAAAACATAAAATGTACCCATAGAGAAGTGATTTATTTATTTATTTTTATTTGATTAGCTTTTGGATTAAATTAAAATAAAGTTTGTTTGGTATTACTAGATACTAATTATATTTTTGTCAATTTTTCATTTAAATTTATTATTTTAATCTTTCCTCATGGTTTTCAATCAAAGAGAGCTATAACATTTCATTATTTTTCATCTTTATAAATTTTTTAATGATGAATATTTGTTTATTTTTAGTATGCTAAAAAGAGTTCAGTAATAATTCTTCCTAACCTATTTTTTTCCTCAAGGATTATAAATTTTGTTTTTAAGGTAATGTGTTATTATGGTATAATTGGCTTGCTATAATTATCCTTAAGGTTTTCTAAGTATCAATCAATTAATCTTAAATTTGATTCTACTTTAATATTTAAATTTACTTACAATATAATCAATGAATAAAAAGCAATTTTTGTGATTAGATAATTTTCTGAATAGAAAAAGGAAAAGAGAAAGAAAGAAATCCTAATTTTTTTCTTAATTTATATTATTTAAAAGAATAATTAATTAATAAATTTTAACTAAACCGTCTTTTCTATTATCAAGCTAACTAAATATGCTTTTGATTACAATTTATAAAAAAAATATTTTTTATATGCCATACATATATTTTGCTTCCCTTATATTATAGAGTTTTGTCTTCAGATTTAGCCAAAAATTAAGAAGTTTTTTTACTTTTTTTAAAATTAAAATTATTAAATTATTCGGTATTCGGCCGAATCAAAAAAAGTCTTATTCGGTCGATCACTAATAAATAATAATACTAAAAATTTCATAATAATAACAAAACAAATAAACTGTTTTTACCAAAGATCAAGTGACAAAATTGAGAGATTAGTACAATTTGCTAAAGCAGAACCTAAGATTGATACACATATTGAACCTATTTAATTTTTACTATTTAAATATTGATGAAAAAATAAATAATTAATTAATTAATTAATTAGTTATTTAGAAGGAAAAAATGAAGAAAAAATATGAAATAATATAAAAATGAATTAATAATTAATAAAAATAAATAAATGTTTGTTGAAAATAAAAAAATGAATTAAATTAAGAAAGATAGAAGAAGAAAAAACACAAGTACAGTCAAAAAAATATAGAAAAGTAAATCAAATAAAAATCTAATAAACAAATTAAAAGAATTATCTTGTTTTTATTCATTTTTATAATTAAAAATTCCAAAAACAAATAAAATGTTTTTACCTAAGTCCAATTATCAAATTTGTTTGAGAGATTAGTGCAATTTATTAAAGTAAAACCTAAAAATGATGCACTTTCTTCATCAATTTAATTGTAACTTTTTAAATATTGAAGAAAAAATATAAAATTAATTAGTTGTTTAGAAGGAAAAAATAAAGAAAAAATATAAAAATGAATTAATAATTAATAAAAGTAAATTTTGGTTGAAAATAAAAAAAATGAATTAAATTTTGAAAGATAGAAGAAAAAAAGAGCAAGTCCAATAAATAAAAAAGAAAAAGAAAAGTAAATCAAATAAAATGCTAGCTAATAAACAAATAAATTAAAAGAGTTATCTTGTTTTCAATTCATTTATTTTTATAACAAATAATATCACAATCCAAAACAAATAAACTGTTTTTATCATATAAAAGTAAGTTTTAGAAGGAAAATAACAAATATAAATATCAAATAATAAAAAATGGATAATTCATTTAAAAAATTTAGATTGAAATAAAAATAACTAAAATATTTGTATAAATAAAATGAATGAATATAAGGGATAATATCTATTATAAAAATAATATTTTAAATAAACTGAAAATTATATATATATATAGTAAATAAAATAATAATAATAATATTTATAAATTAAATAGATCTCAGATTAATATGGAGAACCTAATGAGATTAAAGTGAAGACATTAAAAACTTTTAATATTAGTAAATATAAATTTAAAAGATATTGATAAAAAAATAAATAATAACTTCTTCTAATTTTTCGTAATATTTAACCTATTATATCATTTATTTTTTTTCTAAAATATTGAAAAGCAATTTATGGTAATTTAATTAATTAACTAATTATAAGTTGATAAAAAGGACAAATAGATTATTTAAATATATAAATTTGTTTTTAGTATGAGAAATCACAAAAAAGATTGTGTAACAAACAATAATCGTTAAATCTTAATATTTCTATTTAAAATGTTTACTTAAAAATAAAGCAGGAACTAGATATAGGATATTAAGAATAATGAATGAGAAAGAGAACTCACTAGAATAAAATAAATTTTTGAGTAATTAGATTAATTACTTTTTTGAATTTTATGTCTTTGTAAGAGTTATAATTAATTATTTTTTAATTTTACCAATTCAAAAATATATGAGAGTAAATAAATCTAATTACACAAATAAATACACAAAAACTCATCAAAAAAATTTATTGATTTTAACAAGTTCACATTTTCAATATCCATCCTTTATATTTTATCTAAATTCTCCTTTTTATACATAATTATAATAACACCAAATATTTAGCTTTCTTTAATATTATATTACTAATCCTGTAATTAATTAAAATATCACGTGTTTTTAGGTATGTTGATATTTCATTTAATTTTTATGATTTTAAGCTAATTTTGCTCTTTCTATTTTTAAATTTTTTTTATCAACCTGTTTTTATTAAATTTTGAAAAATTTTTTTAAGAGATTATTTGATGCCTTTTCTCAAATTTAATGAATTATTTGAGAAAATTAAAAAAAATTTAAAGTTTTCTTAATTTTTAGAGAAATTACAGTGTTTATTTTAAATAAAAAATTGAATACTTAGCATTTTCATTAGTTTTTATCTAAAAAAATAGTAGGAAGGAATCGATTTTAATTGCTAAAAACAAAGTACAAACTGAAACTGATGATATTTAAAACTTTACAGAAATTATTTTATTTAAACTGGATCAAAATAAACTAAATTCTAAAAAATTAATATAATTTTAAAACAAGTAATTTTAAAAGGTGATCGATCTTCTTTCTTTAAGTGAAAAACAAAAAATATAAAAATATAAAGTTGACTCAAGCATCAATATTAAGTATTATTTATTTTAAATCAAATAAATTATACAGTTTACCAAAAATACTTTTGGATTCATTGCTGCATTTAATGTATTTTTGAATCAGCAAGATCATACAAAATGACTTTATTAACTCTATGAATACCATTTCTGTTAGAAAAGATATTATAAATAGGATTATAAATTAATTTGACTCGCTTGGAGTCTTGCCACTAGATACCGCTAATATGACATAGTAATAAACTAGGCTTATTCCTATTTACAAAATTAGAGAAACAGTTTTACCTATTGAACCCTTTTTGAAAGTAAATATAATTCCTAAAAAAGCAATCTTCATTAATGAACTGTTTATTATGGCTATTATTACCTACTAAATGAGCATATTATAACCTTAGAATAATATTGAAATAACTAATGTATGTATTGTTTTTAAGTAAAGCAGAGTGAATCTTAATGGTCTTTAAAGGATATCGTCAAAAATGTAAAATATACTAAAGAATTAATGAAAAATTGCTACCTTTTTCGCTTTAGGAAGTTACAAATAAACATTTATTTTTTAGATTTCTTATTCATCTTAAACCTATTTTATTTAGGTTTATGAACTTGTTTGAGTTTTTATTTTTTCAACACTTCTAGAGCTTGATTATTATTTTATTATTTGCAATTAGTTAGATTCAGCCTTCTCTTCATTCATTTCAATATTTTGTTATTAACATATTTTTAAGTTTCTTTGGGTTTGTTATGTTTATAAATTGAGGAATTTTTATCTTTTTTTTTTTCTATTAAATTAATTATCTATTTTTTAATCGGGAGGTGATAAAATCTATTGATTTTACTAAATTTCTGGTTAGACATTTTCGTTACTCTTAAACTGATGAGTAAAAGGAGAGTGCTGGAATACATCGTCATTTATCATTTAAGTATTTTCACAAATATTTTAATTATTATCATCAATAAATTACTATTGTTAATTCAACACTTATTATTATTAATTTTACAATTAGTTATTTAATTCTTGAATATGAACTTTTTAGTATCTTATATTTACTGATTATTTATCTAAGAATTTTCCAATGATAAATAAGATAATTTGAATAATTGTGAAACTTATCAATAGCCAAAATACTATATACATATAAAAGTTCTCAAAGCTTGCTATATTTAACAGCCCTTATTCTCCAAATGCTGTCTACAAATTTTTATTTTTTAAGAGCATATCATCAATATCTTCAATGATGGTTGTTGGTTTTTAAGATGCACAGCTGCACAAGTAGCGATTTTATGTAATTTTAGTCATACCACAATTTTATTTGCTCCAAGAAAGATTATTTTATTAAAGGCATGTCATATTATATAACTTACTAGTATTTGTATTATTAAATTAGTAAAAAATAGTAGACTGATTTAAGATTGTTTAAGAAGATGAATTATAAATCTATGGTGATATTACTTCATTCTTAGAGTAAGTGAAGTTTTAACTAATATTTTTGAATTGCTATGTGTATGCCTAAAAATCTGAAGTATTTTCATAAATATTTTACTTATAATTATTTCTTGAAATACTAAATATGCTTGTTTAATTTTCAGAATTGTAATCATCAGTACTTACAACATATTTGAATAGATTTTTCTATGTTATTTTATCTGACAAAAGAGTGGACAAGTCACCATTTAGAATAATTTGTCCTTAGTTTGGTAAGCTAATATTATTAAGCAGATTTCCAATCTAACTTGATATTTTATCATATGACTAAAAATCTTCGTATGAGTTATTACTATTCAAACTAACGCTTGAGTTTAAAATTTTAAAGGAGTCTACCATATTTTAAATTTAAATGTCGTTATTTTGTTGTAAATGACTCAGATTACTATTTTGTATGCTTGAATTAGTATTTTGGAGTATTGTTTACAGTTAATCAAATATTTTATTTTTCTATGAGGCAACATTGTTTTATTAAGATGAGCTAAAGATAAGCTATGATAACTAAGCAGTAACTTTATTCGCAAATGTAGATAAAAGGGAGAATTTAGGTATTTAGAGAGACAATTGCTATATATTTTAAATCAGTAGAGTTTCTAAATCATTCATTTGCTATGAAAATTAATTGTTTTTACTGATGTCTTCTGCTATAATGCTTAAAGTCACTAATTAGTTAGTGATTTATATATTTGAGCTCTATAAAACTTACAAAGTCTGTTGATTTACCAGTTTATAATATTCGTCAGCTGATTTATTCTAAGCTTGAACCTATATTGTAGAAGAGGTATTATAAACTCCGAGGTAAGAATCCATAACCTGTACCATAAAAACTAGATTTCCTTAAGGTAGGACTGTTTAAATTGAGTTATTTATAGTCTAATCTTATATCTATCTTCTTAAAATATTCCAAGGTGAAATTAATTCTTGATTGGCATCATCTGCATTATTGTAATAGAAAAACTAGTAAGTTAGAGGAAGATCTTCATCTGTACAACTCAATAATTAAATCTAAAAGATAGTTTCAAGTGCTATTCCTTGTAAGGGATTTATACTTAAAACGCAATTCTGTGGAGGAATATTAATTTAAATACTAATTGTAGACAAGCTTGGCATAACATATAATGGATTATACACAGAAAATCTTATTTAAAGTGTGGGCTTTGAGGGATCTATATTTTAAAAATAGTTCCATATTCTGAATCTAATTTGGAAATAGTCAAATTTGATTGCTGCAACTGGATTATTATCATATAATATAGCTCCTGCATAAGACAAGTAATCTGATGAAACATTCTCACCATAATTTATTTAAAAATTAAGATCATCATTCAAATTAATTTTTCGGTTAATGTGTATTGCAGTTATAAGATTTAGTGGAGGAATATCTAATTCTGTCAATATACAGGTAGTAGTGAAATTTGATTACCTTGAATCTTTTTATCCAAAAACTGTAAACTAAATTATAGTGTATGGCTAAAAGGTTTTAGCAGGAAACGTAATACTACTGGACCCTTGTTGCAATTAAATCTACTTATTCTAGTAATCATAGCAGATATGGTCATTAGAGGATAGGCTATTACACTTCCAATTAAAGTTGATATTTGAAGCTTAATTTGGATCTTGAATTTCATAATCTCTCGAATCTGTATTTAAGACCATTTTATTTTAATAGCCTAAATTAAGACTTGAGCCTCCAATAATTTGCAAATACAAATCTGTAATTTAAATATTAACAGATATATTTTAGATGGCAACAATATTACTATCTGAACTCAAATTCAAAATCAACTATTATTTTTAAAAATATGTAGTTAAATATAAATAATTTAATTTTAATAATATTTTAGTAGATTGAAGAGTAATATTTTAAATTTGAAAATGAAAATCTTTGTTTTTATGAATAATTTAGGAGGTATTTTTAATATAAAAATGTACACTCATATTAAAGGTTTAGTTAGATGCTAAGGAGAAAGGGAGAATATCATATTGAAAGCTTGATTAATTGTATTGACTTAGGCTTTACTTTTAAAGCTGGTTAGAAACGAGTTGTAAATCAACAGGCTCATTAAAAATAGTTATTTGACCTAGATCGCATATCTCTATGTAAAACTAAAAGTAGAAAGTTAAGCTCATAGATCTATTTATTTATTATTTTAAGAATAATTTATAAAAATATTTCATTATAAATTAAAATTAACCTATAAATTGGTGGATACAAAGATTGCTAATAGTTGATTCTTATAAATTTTTATTTTTGATAAATAACAGTGAATGTTTAAGTACCAGTTTAGTTAGCTTTAAGTAAATAACTAAATTATATTGTTATATTAATATTTGGAGGTAGGAATTTAGGGTCTATAATTAAACTAGTGTTTTTGTTTTAGCTTGCTTTAAATAATATTTCTTTTATATTTTCTTACTATTCGTTGCTTATCGAGCCTAAAATTTGATTTAAAGTCCAATTTAGACTCATAAATTTTCTTCCTGCATCGTTTTGAATACTATAAAGAGTTATATTTATAGGATTACAGCTGTTTTCTATGTGATTATAGCTAAATTAAAGTTAAGGAATTCCAGGGTAATCTTAGAAAGTAATGTTTCTATAAAATGTGTTAATGAACGTGCCCGTATAATCTATAAACTGAAGCTTATTTGGCAAAAAATTAATTGAGTTATTCTCCATGATTGTTGATGAGTCACCTATTTATTAAAATAAAATAAAATTTAGAATAAAATATTTTAAAAATCAAAGTATGTATTTATAAATTTAATGAGTTGAATTATTGAATATTTAATAAAATTAAGTTACTTAAATTAACCAAAATTTTATTCTTATTGATTTCGCATTAAGAATCTAACCCAATAAGGCCTAATGTTGTTTAATCAAATATTTGTGAGCACAAAGACTAAGGTGTATTTGATGTGATATTCATCAAAGGAGATCCGAAATCAATACTAAGCTATGGAGATGTAGCATTTAATTTTGCATCAATAACAGCAATATTTTCATAGCTGCATTAATAAAATATATTCCTTTAATCATTTTAGTTTTTGCAAATGCATCTTTTACTTGAAACATCTATTTATCTTGTTTCATTATAGCAAGTCTGACATTATTCATTTTAAATTTATGACTAATCACATTGTTTACAGTTGGCGTAGCAGGGATTGCATTATAGACTCCAATAATTTTAGCATTAATCGCATGTAAGAGTAGTAAAATTACTTTAAAACCCATTTGGACAAAGGTTAACACAATTTTTGTTGTAGAGAAAGCTATTAGGATAACAACTTAAACAATTATTTGAGTTATTTCCATCACAACTTGCACAAGTATTATCACATGCCTAACATTGCTATAATACCTCATTTGGAAATTAATTTAGATTACAAGATTTTACACACTGTTTTGTAGCTTACTAATAGTATAACCCAGAGATACACGATAAACAATTATTCTAACTTGGACCATCACAAGTTTTACAGGTTGCATCACAGATACATGATTTTGTGGCTTAATTATAATACAGCCCAAGACTACAAGATAAGCAATTATTTGGATTTGGGCCATCACAAGTTTTACAGGTTGGATCACAAATACATTATTTAGTGTCTTAATTATAATACAGCCCAATATTACAAGATAAACAATTGTTTGGATTTGGGCCATCACAAGTTTTACAGGTTGGATCACAAATCATACATTATTTAGTGGCCTAATTATAATACAACCCAATATTACAAGATAAACAATTGTTTGGATTTGGGCCATCACAAGTTTTACAGGTTGGATCACAAATCATACATTATTTAGTAGCTTAATTATAATACAGCCCAGTATTACAAGATAAACAATTGTTTGGGTTTGGACCATTACAAGTTTAACAGGATGGATCACATGTTTGGCACTAGTTTATATTTTGCTGATAATAATACCCAGAAAAACATTGTAAGCAAATTTAATTATTATCACACTATTAACAGTTTATTTGGCACTATATTATGTTAAATAAATATTTTAAAGTGAGAATTCAAATTTAAAAAATTTAAAGAAAAGTTTTTTTTTGTCTTATTTAATTTGTATTTTATAATTTTAATTAAGGCTAGATAGATCTAATTAAAATTTTTGCTAAATTTATTGATCCGAAAAGAGAATGTATGATTCGGAGTATTTTAAGGCTAATAGGTGTAAAAAACCTTTCACGCCAAATTTTTCCGCTCTCCAAGCATTTCGCCTGGAGGGCTTCATTTTAAGACTTTTTTAAAAACACTTTTAACAAATTTTTATTAAATAAATTTATTCGGACTTTTTCAATAAATGTCTATTAGGTCTAGCCTTAATTTCAATTAAATAATATTATAATATTTAAATGAATCAAGAATATAATATGCTTCTCTCTATTAACAAATTTAATAATTAAATTTACCAATTATACATAGAGACCGATATAGTAAAAATAAATTTGATATTGTTTCCCAATATTATTATTATTATTAAATGGTGTTAATTTAATTGTTAAGCTATCTATATTTTATTATTACTTAAGGATATATTAATAATTATAAGAATATTTCAAATCTAAACCTAATTAGATATATCCAACTTAACTTTGATAAAATAATTTATTTATTTCAGCTATCGATTATAAATCTTAGTTAGGAGGCATATTCATATAAATAGTATACTCAAAATGATACGAATTTATAATTGTATTCCTATTTATTAAAAAAATATTTTGAAAAAATATTAAAATAACAAATTAAAAGATTAAAAATATTGTGAATTATATTTTTAATTTTAAAAATAAATTAATCTAAAGTTAATTTTTGATCAAGAAAAGATTTAAATATTTTAATCATAATTTTTCATTTGTAAATTATTTTTTTACGGGTTTTAAGGAGTATATTCTATTATTACATCACTATTTGAATTACAATTACTCCCTGATAAGTATTATTGATTGTCAAGTGGAAAAACATTTAAATTTAAGCAATTCATGTCTGAGAAATATTTTTTATAGCTGTCTATGTCAGATTATTATGCAGGCATTACATAATTTATTATGCAATAACTAACTTAAGTTTATAAAAAATGATTTAACAATAAAACAAAAATTCAAAAGAAGTTTACATTGGGGATTTAAACCTGCTTACTTCAATAATTATTGGTCGCAAGTTTAATATTGTATAGCATATAAGTATTTTAAGACTGTTTATTTATTAAAATAAATAAATTCTTTTTTACATAATTTATAAATCAAAAATTTGACTTTGTAAAATAACCAATAGAAATGATCTGATTTTCTAAGTTTTCATTGTTAATCCGATTTATTTGAAGGGTATTTAGATTAATAATTTTTTGCGATTAATTAAATATTATAAGATAAATTGATATCTTAAGTCTTTTTTAAATAAGTTATTATAATATTGGTTGCAAAGCAAGTAAAACATAAATTAATGCCATGTGAATTTATATTACATTATATTTTAATTTTAACTAAATAAACCCTTCTAAAGCTGTTTTTAGACACAAAATTCTTAAAGATAACCATTTAATTGAAAGCTATAGATATTAGAAGGGTTGGAGATTTAAAAGTTGCTCTAAATGATTATAAGTCAATGAAAGCTTTAAGTCCTTCATTATTTTCTTTAATTACAGAGTATTTCTATTTAAATTAAGACTTTCTGCGTGCTTTTAAAAGAGTAAGACACATTCTATCTATCTATTATTATTAAAAAAGAATTTGATGATTACAGATAATAATCAATTAATCTGATTATTTCTTAAAACTTGATCCTGCCTTAATTTTTGAAAAATAAAGCAGTAGCTATTACATAACAAATAAATAAATAAATTCATTTAAATAATTTCCATCCATTTTTAATCATCTTATAAAATAATTTTATAAACTAGCAATTAACCTTTGATCCTATGTATTTATTAGCTACATGTATGTCAAAAAATTTATTTCTAGTTTTTCTTATGGATAATAAATTAATTTTGGTGAAGCATTCTATTATTACTAAGAATAATTAGATTATTTTAGATAGTAATCAACTAATCTGATTATTTTTGAAAACTCAATCCTGCTTTTAATTTTTGTAATGTAAAGCAGAATTTTTAACTAAACTAATGAATACATTCATTTAGATATTTTCCTTGAATTTTTAAAATATAAATGATTTTTAACAATAATCTATTTTTATTAATTAATAAAATTACTAAAATATATCTTTTACTCTTTGTATTTGTTATTTTACTGATATTATTTGATATAAAATCTAGTGAACGATTAATAAAAATGGAGGTAAATAAATAAAGTAAACATATAACTATCTAATAGCAATAAGAGATTGTTAAAAATTAAATAAATCTATTTAAAAACTGAAATAAAAAGAAATGCTATCTATCTTTAAATAAAACAATTTATTTTTTAACATATACATAATGCCTAAAATTTTAGTTTGAAAATAATAACAATTAATCTAATTCATCACATTAATGGAGATTAAAAATTAAATTTTAGGATTTTTTTCATCTCATTCTTAATAATAAAATTCTCGGAGTATTCATTACTATCATGATAGGTTGAAGATTTAAAAATGGAGTTAAATGGTTTTAGTTATTTTTATACATAGGAGAGGATGGATTGTAAATTATTGATTATGCTTTTCTACCTTTAATGCTTGAAATTAAAATAACTTAGACCCAATCAAGAATTAATAAAAATAATCTTACTATTCATTAAATGAAAGTTAATTAATATTTCTATTTAGGTTCTAAACATTAGATCCAATCTACAATTTCATCTTAAGTGATATTTACATTCGAAAAAATTAATACTACCCTATCCTTCGATAATATCAACCAACTGGAACTGAATCGCTGGGGGAGCCATAAATTTTGATAAAAAGCTCAAAATCTTAGTTTTTTCACCTTAATACGAGGGAGGGCGAGAAAATGGATAATATGGTAATAAATACATAATCCAATTATTAACTTGTTAAATAAAAGTTTTAAATAACATTTAGACATTTTTATAGTTTTATATGCAAAATTATATTATCTAATAAACAGTTTTTATAAGACATATTTAAATTTTAGATCTGTTGGCAAATATATACGTGTATGATAATAATCATAAATTAGTATCTAATAATTAATATCTTGTGGATTTAATTAATTAATTCAAACATTCATAAATTTTGGTAAATCACTATTTTATTATTTGGTAACTGCGAAATGATCTTAATTAATATTTAGTTATCAGATTGTTTGGGATTTTTTTGTTTTTGTTTGAACAAAATATCCTGCCAATTTGAATTCAAGCAGTAGGTAGCTATTACATTACTGATAAATTAATTATTCGCTTCTTTTTCATCTGCTCCTTTATTTTATATTTATTACTTAGTATATTAAAGCTAAAATAAAAATGTTAAATAATTTTATTTAAAATTATGAAATATTTTATTTTGAAGCTAAATATCTATTTATCTATTTAAAAACAACTATTTTATCAAAATTAAAAGAAAATTATTTTTAAAATTACACAATCAAAAAATAAATAGGTTGATTTAATTAAAATCCTATGAAGACTTAATAAAAGATTGACAGTAAATAAGGTTACAAAAATTAATTCGAAATCTTTAACTCCTTTTGATAGGCTCTATTTTAACTCATTTTGATACAATCTATTAATTCATTATTAATATAATTTTAAACTTAAAAATAATTTTTTTCATATATAAATTCAAAATAGTTATTTGAAATAGATTTCAATATAATCTAAATCCTCTTCTATTTATTAAGTTTATTAAGGATTTTTATACAGATGTTTCAAATATAACCATAAAAGTTAAAATTAAAAGTAAAACTTGATTTCTCCCTGAGGTTTTATTTAAATCATGGTATCTAATTAATTAATCATGATAAATAAAAAAAGGATAGAAATATGATTGATTGATGGATAATATTTAAGATTAAAATATAACTGGCATATAAAAATTTGGCATTTATATAATTTAATAACATTTAATATAACATTAAAAATTTCAAATTATTTGATAGTTTTTGGAGAAACCAGAGTGTTTGCTTAAGAGGATTTAATTTATTTAAGTAAATTTAATTTTTTTATTTTTTTTAATACTTTATTTAATTACAAAAATATGAATGATATTTATAAATATAAAATCAATAATAAAATCTATCTATTCTATATATTTATATTTTAGGTTAAAAACACTTTTTCGAAATATTAAATAATAAAATATATAATATTATTCAAACATTTTATATTTATTCATCCTTTTTTCACCAGTTATTTATCATTAGAAATGAAAGACTACTAATCTTTTTGATTTACGACACTTGCTTATTACTTTGAATTCTTATGATTTATTCATTGAAAATGAGCTAAAAATTTTAAAATAAATTTGTCTAAATTTTAAATAAATATTAAAATAGAATAAACTTTTAAATTAAAAATTATTCTTTAAATTAATAAATAAATAAAATAAATAATATTAGTGGAATAAAAAAGATAAAAAATTAAAATAAATAAAAGCTATCAAATAAATTCAAAGAGCTTTATTGTTTTTAATTAGTTTTTATAATTAAAAATATCACAATCCAAAACAAATAAACTGTTTTTACCTAAGATAAAGTGTCAAATTTGAGAGATTAATGCAATTTGCTAAACCAGAACCTAAGCCTGATGCACCCAATGCACCAATTTAATTGTTACTTTTTAAATATTGAAGAAAAATATATGATTAAATAATTTATTAGAAGGAAAAAATGAGGAAAAAATATGAAATAATAAGATTAATTAATAATAAAAGCAAAAGTTGAAAATAAAATGATGAGCTAAATTAACAAAGAAAGAACAAAAAAAAGCAAGCTCAATAAAAAGAAAAAGAAAAAAGAGCTTTATTGTTTTTAATTAGTTTTTATAATTAAAAATAACACAATCCAAAACAAATAAACTGTTTTTACTTAAGATCAAGTTTCAAATTTGAGAGATTAATGCAATTTGCTAAACCATAACCTAAGACTGATGCACCCATATCACCAATTCTATTCTAACTTTTTAAATATTGAAGAAAAAATATATGATTAAATAGCTTATTAGAAGGAAAAAATGAGGAAAAAATATGAAATAATAAGATTAATTAATAATAAAAGCAAAAGTAGAAAATAAAATGATGAGCTAAATTAACAAAGAAAGAACAAAAAAAAGCAAGCACAATAAAAAGAAAAAGAAAAAAGAGCTTTATTGTTTTTAATTAGTTTTTATAATTAAAAATAACACAATCCAAAACAAATAAACTGTTTTTACTAAAGGTGAAGTGTCAAATTTGAGAGATTAATGCAATTTGCTAAAGCACAACCTAAGCCTGATACACCTTCATCACCAATGTTATTCCTTCTTTTTAAATATTGAAGAAAAAATATATGATTAAATAGTTTATTAGAAGGAAAAAATGAGGAAAAAATATGAAATAATAAGATTAATTAATAATAAAAGCAAAAGTAGAAAATAAAATGATGAGCTAAATTAACAAAGAAAGAACAAAAAAAAGCAAGCACAATAAAAAGAAAAAGAAAAAAGAGCTTTATTGTTTTTAATTAGTTTTTATAATTAAAAATATCACAATCCAAAACAAATAAACTGTTTTTACTAAAGATCAAGTGTCAAATTTGAGAGATTAATGCAATTTGCTAAACCAGAACCTAAGCCTGATGCACCCATTGCACCAATTTAATTGTTACTTTTTAAATATTAAAGAAAAAATATATGATTAAATAGTTTATTAGAAGGAAAAAATGAGGAAAAAATATGAAATAATAAGATTAATTAATAATAAAAGCAAAAGTAGAAAATAAAATGATGAGCTAAATTAACAAAGAAAGAACAAAAAAAAGCAAGCACAATAAAAAGAAAAAAGAGCTTTATTGTTTTTAATTAGTTTTTATAATTAAAAATATCACAATCCAAAACAAATAAACTGTTTTTACTCAAGGTAAAGTGTCAAATTTGAGAGATTAATGCAATTTGCTAAACCAGAACCTAAGTCTGATGCACCTTCATCACCAATTTTATACCTTCTTTTTAAATATTGAAGAAAAAATATATCATTAAATAGAGTAAGTTACCATACAAATTTACAAAAAGCGAGTTTTATATACCAGTTTTTATATTTTATAAAATTAAAATTTTAAATATTTTTTATGAATTTTTTTCCATCATAGGTTTTCAAAATTTATTTTTTCAAAAAAAAAGATATGTTATGATTTCTAAAAATTAGCTTTATTAATAATTTTATTAAGATATGAATTAAATAGGTATTTCACTCAAGTTAATTTGGAGGAATAAATGAAGAAAAAGATGATAAGATTAATTAATAATTAATAAAATTAACAAAGAATGAAAAAATAAGAAATCATAATAAAAAGAATAAAGAAAACAAATCGAATAAATTAAAAGAACT
>NW_002476298.1:0-7045 GCF_000189635.1 Tetrahymena thermophila SB210 | reverse complement strand
TAATTGCTACTTTTTAAATATTGAAGAAAAAATATATCATTAAATAGTTAATTAAAGGAAAAAATGAAGAAAAAATATATCATTAAATAGAGTAAGCTACCATACAAATTTATAAAAAGCGAGTTTTATATACCAGTTTTTACATTTTATAAAATTAAAATTTTAAATATTTTTTATGAATTTTTTTCTATCCTAGGTTTTCAAAATTCATTTTTTTCAAAAAAAAGATATGTTATGCTTTCTAAAAATTAGCTTTATTATATAATTTTATTAAGATATAAATTAAATAGGTATTTCACTATAGTTAATTAGGAGGAAAAATTTATAAAAAATATGAAATAATAAGATTAATTAATAATTAATAAATTTAACAAAGAATGAAAAATTAAAAATCATAATATAAAGAAAAAGGAAAACAAATCAAATAAATTAAAAGAACTATAATATTTTAAATTAACTTTTATAATTAAAAATATTATAATGTAAAAAGAATAAATAGCTTTTATTAAGTGTAAGTTTTAATAGTAAAAAATGAAGAATATATATCAAATATTAAAAAATGAATAATAAATAATTAATAAAAAATTGAAACTAAATTAAGTTAAAATATAAAAAATTTTAGTTTTAATAAAATTCAATAAATAATGATAAAAATTTCTAAAATAAAAATTATTTATTTAAATATATAAAAAATATTAATAATAAAAAAAATAAAATTAATTAATAAAATATACTTGAGATCAATATGGATAACCTAATGAGATAAAAGCGAAGAGCTTTTAAACTTTTTTTATTAATAAATATTAATTTAAAGAATATTAATAAAAAAATTAATAATTACTTCTTCTAAATTTTTATATTTTTTAATCTATTATATCATTTATTTTTTTTCTCAAAAATATTGAATAGCAATTTATGAAATTTAATTAATTAATTAATTAATTAATTAATAATAAATGATTAAAAAGAACAAATAAATATAATAATTAATTAACTATCAAATATTAATTTATATATTTGGTTTTATGAAGAGATTTCACAGAAAATTAATTTAATATTCACTTCTTAAACTTAATATCTGTATTTAAAACATATATTTAAAAATGTAAAGAGTAGGAATTAGAGTTAGCCAGTTATTTATTTAGTCTTATTTGGAAAAAACCTAGTAGTTAATGCTCTTAAAATATTATAAAAATAATGTTTATAATTAGATTTTTCTCTTTTAGTTCTGTAATTTTAAAAATATTTATAATATCTCTAAGTTTTACAAGAAGTCTTACAAAAATATCATGGTTTGCATGCCACTTATTATGAAATATTTTTTTTTTATTTATTAAAAAATCTGATTTAAATACCATAAATCCTCATAAATTCTCATCAGCAAACATAAATTTTCACCATATTTTGTGAATATTTATTATTAAAAGCTTTGATTGTTTTTGGTCAAAATAGAGGGCTGGTTTTAGAGATATTCATATATTTAAGTAAATTTAATTTATGAACTCTCATTTTTTTAATAAGCTATCTACTTATTTACCAAAATAAATATGATATTCATGAATATAAAAATAAAAATAAATAAATAAATCTATCTATCTATATTTTTGTTTAAATTATCCTATTACAAAATATTATATAAGAAGACATATTATTTTCTACTGGTCATATATATATTTAATATTTATTCATCCTTTTTCATTACTATTCCATCAGTAAAAATATATTTTAAAGACAACTAATCTTTTAGATTTAAGACATTTGCTTTTTACTTTCAATTCTTATAGCACATTTAATTACGATGTTTCTCTATATTAAATTAAAATAAAATAAAATACTCAAAAAAATTAAATAGAATAAAATTTTTGAATAAAAAATTATATTTAAAATTATAAAATAAGCATTAGTAAAATAAAAAAGAAAAAATAAATAATTAAATCTAATAAAAAACTTTTTAACAAATTAAAATTTTAATTGTTTTAAATTCATTTTTCCATAAAAGTATCACAATCCAAAAGAAATAAACTGCTTTTACCTAAGATATAGTGTCAAATTTGAGAGATTAATGCAATTTGTTAAAGCAGAAAATAAGCCTAAAGTATATAAATCACCAATTTAATTAGAACTTATTAAATATTGAAAAATATATAATTAATAAGTTAATTAGAAGGAAAAAAATACGAAATGATCAGAAATGAATTAACAAATAATAAAAGCTAATGTTGAAAATAAAAAATGAGTGAAACTATAAAAGGTAGAAGAAATAAATACACACATATAATAAAATAAAAAAATTTTAAAATCTAATTAAAGCTAAAATTCAAATTAAAAAAGAGTTTAATTGTTTTAAATTCATTTTTATAAATTGTAATATCACAATTTAAATCAAATTAACTGTTTTTACCTAAGATCAAGTGTCAAATTTGAGAGATTAATGCAATTTGCTAAAGCAAAACCTAAGCCTTATGCACCACTTGCACGAATATAATTTCCACTTTTTAAATATTGAAGAAAAAATAATTAATTCATAAATTATTTAGAAAGAATGAAGAAATAAATACAAATACAACTACAATAGAAAAGAAAAAAATTAATAAAATCTAATTAAAAGCTAATAAACAAATTAAAAGAGTTTAATTGTTTTAAATTTATTTTAAAAAATAGAAGTATCACAATACTAAACAAATAAACTGTTTTTACCCAAGATAAAGTGTTAAATTAGAGAGATTAATGCAATTTGCTAAAGCTGAACCTAAGCCTAAAGCACCTTAATCACAAATTTAATTTTTACTTTTTAAATATTGAAGAAAAAATATATAGTTAATAAGCTATTTAGAAAGATATAAGATACAAAAACACAAGTACGTACAATAAAAAATAAAAAGATTAAAAAATCTAATTAAAAGCTAATAAACAAATTAAAAGAGTTTAATTGTTTTAAATTCCTTTTTATAAATAGAAATATCACAATCCAAAACAAATTAACTGTTTTTACCTAAGACCAAGTGTCAAATTTGAGAGATTAGTGCAATTTGCTAAAGCAGAACCTAAGCCCAAAGTACCTTAATCACAAATTTAATTATTACTTTTTAAATATTGAAGAAAAAAATATAGTTAGTTGATAAGCTATTTGGAAAGATAGAAGACATAGAAACATAAGTACAATAAAAAATAAAAAGATTAAAAAATAAAATTAAAAGCTAATAAACAAATTAAAAAAGTTTAATTGTTTTAAATTCATTTTTATAAATATAAATATCACAATCCAAAACAAATTAAGTGTTTTTACTAAAGATAAAGTTCCAAATTTAAGAGATTAGTGCAATTTGCTAAAGCAGAACCTAAGCCTGATGCACCACTTGCACCAATTTAATTTCCACTTTTTAAATATTGAAGAAAAAAACTATAATTAATAAGCTATTTAGAAAGAGAGTAGATATATAAACACAAGTACAATAAAAAATAAAAAGATTAATGATAAATAAATCTAATTAAAAGCTAATAAACTATTTAAATGAGTTTAATTTTTTTAAATTCATTTTTATAAATAGAAATATCACAATCAAAAACAAATTAACTATTTTTACCTAACATCAAGTGTAAAATTTGAGAGATTAGTGCAATTTTCTAATCCAGAACCTAAGCCTAAAGTACCTTAATCACCAATTTAATTGAAACTTTTTAAATATTGAAGAAAACATATATAATTAATAAGCTATTTAGAATGACTGAAGAAATACAAACACAAGTAAAATAAAAAATAAAAAGATTAAAAATCTAATTAAAAGCTAATAATCAAATTTAAAGAGTTTTTTTGTTTTAAATTTATTTTAAAAAAATAGAAATATCACAATCAAAACAAAATAAATTAACTGTTTTTACCTAAGACCAAGTGTCAAATTTGAGAGATTAATGCAATTTGCTAAAGCAGAACCTAAGCCTAAAGTACCTTAATCACTAATTTAATTGAAACTTTTTAAATATTCAAGAAAAAAAATATATAATTAACAAGTTATTTAGAATGATAGAAGAAATACAAACACAATTTCACACAAATCTAATTAAAAGCTAATAAACAAATTAAAAGAGTTTAATTGTTTTAAATTTATTTTTATAAATAGAAATATCACAATCGTAAACAAATATATAAATTGTTTTTACCTAAGATCAAGTGTCAAATTTGAGAGATTAGTGCAATTTTCTAAAGCAGAACCTAAGCCTAAAGTACCTTAATCACCAATTTAATTGAAACTTTTTAAATATTGAAGAAAAAATATTAATTAATTAATTAATAAGTTATTTAGAGTGAATGATAAATTAAATACAAATAAACACAAGTATGTACAATAAAAAAGAAAAACTTTAATAAATCTAATTAATTAATTAATTAAAAGCTAATAAACAAATTAAAAGAGTTTAATTGTTTTAAATTCATTTTTATAAATAGAAATCTCACAATTTAAAATAAATAAACTGTTTTCACCTAAGATCAAGTGCCAAATTTGAGAGATTAGTGCAATTTGCTAAAGCAGAACCTAAGCCTAAAGTACCTTAATCACCAATTTAATTTTCACTTTTAAAATATTGAAGTTAAAATATATAATTAATAAATTATTTAGAATGATAGAAGAAATACAAACACAAGTTCAATAAAAAAGAAAAACATTAATAAATCTAATAAATATGAAATAAATAAACTGTTTTTATCAAATAAAAGTGTTAGAAGGAAAAAATGTATAAAAATTTGTATTGAATTTACAAATTATAAGGTGAATAAAATTACTAAAAATTAAAAAAAAATAATGTATGAATATTGGTGATAATTTATTTCTATTAGAAAAATAATATTTTTAATAAACTGAACATTAAATTAATAATAATAATATCTATAAATTAATTATACCTCAGATCTATATCAATAACCTAATAAGATTAAAGTGAAGAGTTTAAAATCTTTTTATATTTGTAAAAATAAATTTAAAGTATATTAATAAAAAAATAAATAATTACTTCTTCTAATTCTTTAAAATATTTAATCTATTACATCATTTTATATTTTTTTCAAAAATATTGAATAGCAATTAATGAAAATTTAATTAATTATAAGTAAATAAAAAGAACAATAACTTTCTTTGATTATTAAATCTTAATATTTCTATTTAAAAAGTGTACTTAAAAATTTACTATGAACTAGAGATTGGATATAAAGGATAGATAGTGAGTGAGTAAGAATACGAACTCACTAGAATAAAAAATTTTTTGATGTATTTATGAGTATTAATATATTTATTTTCATATTTTTAAAAATCTTACATTTTTGAATGAGTAAAATTTAAAAATAAATATAAAAGTTATATGTACATTTTATTTCAAAAGTACCCATAGATTAAGCAAAACCTCCAAACCTCCAATTTTTATTTTCTAGAATTTTTAGAGAACATTTTATAATAAATAATAAGTTAAGCACTTTAAAATTTATAATACCACGTTAAAAAAAATTACATAAATTCTTGATATGAAATAAGCTTATAAAAAGCAAAATTCAAGCATTGATAACTTTTAAATTCATTAATTTACTCTAAATATTCTTAAATAAAAAAATCAAATTTGTATTGTCTGAATGAATAAATGATAGTTTAAAAAACAATTATTTTATGATTTTAAAAAATATAAAATGAAAAAAATGACCACTAAAGTTAAAATAAAAAGTGAAACTTGATTTCTCCCTGAGGTTTTATTTAAATCTTGGCATCTAATTAATCATGATAAATAAAAAAAGGATAGAAATATGATTGATGGATCATATTTAAGATTAAAATATAACTGGCATATAAAAGTTTGGCATTTATATAATTTAATAAAATGTAATATAACACTAAAAGTTTCAAATTATTTGATCATTTTTGGAGAAACCAGAGGGTTTGCTTATAAGGATTTAATTTATTTAAGTAAATTTAATTATTTTATTTTTTATAAATAATTTATTTACTTACAAAAATATGAATGATATTTAATAATATAAAATCAATAATAAAATCTATCTATCTATTATATTTTAGGTTAAAAACACTTTTTCAAAATATTATATAATAAAATATATAATACTATTCAAACATTTTATATTTATTCATCCTTTTTTCACCAGTTGTTTATCAATAGAAACCAATATTAAAGACAACTAATCTTTTTGATTTAAGACACTTGCTTATTACTTTTTATGATTCATTCATTGAGCTAAAAATTTTAAAATAAATTTGTGTAAATTTTAAAATAAATATCAAAATGGAATAAACTTTTAAATTAAAAATTATTCTTTAAATTAATAAATAAAATAATTTGAGTGGAACAAAAAAGATAAAAAAATAAAATAAATAAAGCTATCAAATAAATTCAAATAGCTTTTTTGTTTTATATTCATTTTTATAGTTTGAAATATCACAATCCAAAACAAATAAACTGTTTTTACTAAAGGTAAAGTGTCAAATTAGAGAGATTAATGCAATTTGCTAAAGCAGAACCTAAGCCTGATGCACCAATTGCACCAATTTAATTGTAACTTTTTAAATATTGAAGAAAAAATATATCATTAAATAGTTAATTAAAGGAAAAAATGAAGAAAAAATATGAAATAATAAGAAATAAATAATAAAAGAAAAAGCTGAAAATAAAATGATGAGCTAAATTAACAAAGAAAAACATAAAAAAAGCAAGCACAATAAAAAGAAAAAGAAAAAAGAGCTTTATTGTTTTTAATTAGTTTTTATAATTTAAAATATCACAATCCAAAACAAATAAACTGTTTTTACGAAAGGCCAAGTGTCAAATTTGAGAGATTAATGCAATTTGCTAAAGCAGAACCTAAGCCTGATGCACCTTCATCACCAATTTAATTTCGACTTTTTAAATATTGAAGAAAAAATATATCATTAAATAGTTAATTAAAGGAAAAAATGAAGAAAAAATATGAAATAATAAGAAATAAATAATAAAAGAAAAAGCTGAAAATAAAATGATGAGCTAAATTAACAAAGAAAAACAAAAAAAAAGC
>NW_002476299.1:0-3930 GCF_000189635.1 Tetrahymena thermophila SB210 | reverse complement strand
GGAAAATACTTGGAAGGCGAAAAAATAGTATGGCAGAGAGGTTTTTTACCTGTACTGATCTAAAAATGCTCCGATTGTAAATTCTCTTTTAATGATATATCTTTTCTTCAATATTTAATAAGGGAAAATTAAATTGGCGATGAAGGTGCATCAGGCTTAGGTTCTGCTTTAGCAAATTGCATTAATCTCTCAAATTTGACACTTGACCTTTGGTAAAAACAGTTTATTTGTTTTGGATTGTGATATTTTTAATTATAAAAACTAATTAAAAATCTTTTTCTTTTTATTGTGCTTGCTTTTTTTTATTCTTTCTTTATTAATTTAGCTCATCATTTTATTTTCAACTTTTACTTTTATTATTTATTTCTTATTATTTCATATTTTTTCTTCATTTTTTCCTTCTAATTAACTATTTAATGATATATCTTTTCTTCAATATTTAAAAAGGGTAAATTAAATTGGTGCAATTGGTGCATCAGGCTTAGGTTCTGCTTTAGCAAATTGCATTAATCTCTCAAATTTGACACTTTACCTTTAGTAAAAACAGTTTATTTCTTTTGGATTGTGATATTTTTAATTATAAAAACTAATTAAAAACAATAAAGCTCTTTTTTCTTTTTCTTTTTATTGTGCTTGCTTTTTTTTGTTCTTTCTTTGTTAATTTAGCTCATCATTTTATTTTCAACTTTTACTTTTATTATTTATTTCTTATTATTTCATATTTTTTCTTCATTTTTTCCTTCTAATTAACTATTTAATTATATATTTTTTCTTCAATATTTAAAAAGTGGAAATTAAATTGGTGCAATTGGTGCATCAGGCTTAGGTTCTGCTTTAGCAAATTGCATTAATCTCTCAAATTTGACACTTTAGCTTGGGTAAAAACAGTTTATTTGTTTTGGATTATGATATTTTAAATTATAAAAACTAACTAAAAACAATAAAGCTCTTTGAATTTATTTGATAGCTTTATTTATTTTATTTTATTATCTTTTTTATTCCACTAAAATTATTTTATTTATTAATTTAAAGAATAATTTTTAATTTAAAAGTTTATTCTATTTTGATATTTATTTTAAAAGCTATTATAAAAGTTTTAACCCAATGTATCAATCATAAAAGCTCATATTATTAAGCAAGATTCTTAAATCAAAAAGATTAGTTATCTTAGATTTCTAATGATAAAAAATTGCTGAAAAAAGAATGAATAAATAAATATAAAATGTTTGAATAGTATTATATATTTAATTATATAATATTTTGAAAAAGTCTTTTCAACCTAAAATATAAATAGATAGATAGATTTTATTATTGATTTTATATTTATAAATATCATTCATATTTTTGTAAGTAAATAAATTATTTATAAAAAATAAAAAATTAAATCCTCATAAGCAAACCCTCTGGTTTCTCCAAAAATGATCAAATAATTTGAAACTTTTAGTGTTATATTTCATTTTATTAAATTATATAAATGCCAAACTTTTATATGTCAGTTATATTTTAATCTTAAATATTATCCATCAATCATATTACTATCCTTTTTTTATTTATCATGATTAATTAGATGTCATGATTTAAATAATACCTCAGGGAGAAATCAAGTTTTACTTTTTATTTTAACTTTTGTTGTTGGTATTAATGTTCTTTTTTTATTTCTCAAATTTTTAATTTATCTTATGATCATTTTTTTCATTTTATATTTTTTAAAATAATAAAATAATTGTTTTTTAAATTATCATTTATTAATTCAGACAATACAAATTTATGTTTAGAATAAATTAATGAATTTAAAAGTCGTTAATGTTGAATTTGGCTTTTCATAACTTATTTCATATCAAGAATTTATGTAATTTTTTTTTAATGTGGTATTATAAATTTTAAAATGCTTATTTGTTTGATTTTTATTATAAAATGTTCTCTAAATATTATAGAAAAATGCAAATCGGAGGTTTGGAGATTTTGCTTTATCTTATCTATGGGTACTTTTGAAACAAATATGTACACATTAGAAAAAAATGCATGTGAAAATGCTGAAAATGATCTATGTTTTTGGAGTCAATCATTAATTTTTTTTTTGATATTTTAAATTTACTTTAGTGGCTCTATAAAAAAATTTAGTTCATATAATAGATAGGATAATTATGGCCCACCCTACTAAATAATATCCAAATAACCCAAAATTTAAACAATTAAATTCATTTTTAATATTATTAATATCTCAAATTACTTTTAATTAAACAATAATATACCTATTTTATATATTTTTTTATTGCTAAACAAGAATATAACACTAATTTTTAATTTTCAAAAATAATTCATCTTAGTTTCCAACATTACGGAATGGACTATAATTAAAAACAATAAAGCTCTTTTTTCTTTTTGTTTTTATTGTGCTTGCTTTTTTTTGTTCTTTCTTTGTTAATTTATTTAGCTCATCCTTTGATTTTCAAACTTTTACTTTTATTATTAATTAATTAATCTTATTATTTCATATTTTTTCTTCATTTTTTCCTTCTAATTAACTATTTTATGATATATATTTTTTTCAATATTTAAAAAGTTACAATTAAATTGGTGACGAAGGTGCATCATGCTTAGGTTCTGGTTTAGGAAATTGTATTAATCTCTCAAATTTGACACTTAACCTTTGGTAAAAACAGTTTATTTGTTTTGGATTATGATATTTTGAATGATAAAAACTAATTAAAAACAATAAAGCTCTTTTTACTTTTTGTTTTTATTGTGCTTGCTTTTTTTTGTTCTTTCTTTGTTAATTTATTTAGCTCATCCTTTGATTTTCAAATTTTTACTTTATTATTAATTAATTAATCTTACTATTTCATATTTTTTCTTCATTTTTTCCTTCTAATTAACTATTTTATGATATATTTTTTCTTCAATATTTAAAAAGTAGTAATAAAATTGGTGACAAAGGTGTATCAGGCCTAGGTTCTGGTTTAGCAAATTGCATTAATCTCTCAAATTTGACACTTTAACTTAGGTAAAAACAGTTTCTTTGTTTTGGATTGTGATATTTTGAATGATAAAAACTAATTAAAAACAATAAAGCTCTTTTTACTTTTTGTTTTTATTATGCTTGCTTTTTTTTGTTCTTTCTTTGTTAATTTATTTAGCTCATCCTTTGATTTTCAAATTTTTACTTTATTATTAATTAATTAATCTTACTATTTCATATTTTTTCTTCAATATTTAAAAAGTTACAATTAAATTGGTGACGAAGGTGCATCATGCTTAGGTTCTGGTTTAGGAAATTGCATTAATCTCTCAAATTTGACACTTGACCTTTTGTAAAAACAGTTTATTTGTTTTGGATTGTGATATTTTGAATGATAAAAACTAATTAAAAACAATAAAGCTCTTTTTACTTTTTGTTTTTATTGTGCTTGCTTTTTTTTGTTCTTTCTTTGTTAATTTATTTAGCTCATCCTTTAATTTTCAAACTTTTACTTTTATTATTAATGAATTAATCTTATTATTTCATATTTTTTCTTCATTTTTTCCTTCTAATTAACTATTTTACGATATATTTTTTCTTCAATATTTAAAAAGTAGTAATAAAATTGGTGACAAAGGTGTATCAGGCTTAGGTTCTGGTTTAGCAAATTGCATTAATCTCTCAAATTTGACACTTTAACTTAGGTAAAAACAGTTTCTTTGTTTTGGATTGTGATATTTTGAATTTTAAAAACTAATTAAAAACAATAAAACTCTTTGAATTTATTTTATAGTTTTTATTTGTTATGTTTTTATCTTTATTATACCACTAATGCTATTTTATTTATTAATTTAAGAAATATTTTTTAATTTAAAAGTTTATTCTATTTTGATATTTATTTAAAATTTACACAAATTTATTATAAAATATTAGCCAAATCAATGAATCATAAAAATTCAAAGTTATAAGCT
>NW_002476300.1:0-18366 GCF_000189635.1 Tetrahymena thermophila SB210 | reverse complement strand
AAAGTTTTTTCATAATTTTATTCAAAAATTATAAATGAGATAAATTTACCTTATCCCAAATTTTAAATTTGTAAGCTAAGTGCAGTTACTTAAACCTAATCCAATATTTTATGCTCCTCTATCACCAATTTGATTTTTCCTTTTCAAACAAAATAGATCAATTTATTCACTATTTAAATTTGATTTGACATTTAAATCAAAATAAAAAAAGTAATTCGAACTTTTTAAATTATCGATAAATTAATTTAAAATTAATGTTACCAAATTTAAAAGTTGAGATTAGTAAGGAACTTGCAGTTACCAAGTGCTGTACCAATAGTAGAAGCTCCATCATCCCCAATTTAATTTTAGCTTTTATAAATAAAAATCAGGTTTAATTAAAGTTAAAGGCATATATTTTATAAATTTTAAGCTTAATTAATTTAGTTTGAATAAAAAAGTTTTTTCATAATTTTATTCAAAAATTATAAATGAGATAAATTTACCCTATCCCAAATTCTAAATTTGTGAGTTGAGTGCAGTTACTCAAACCTAATCCAATGTTTGATGCTCCTCTATCACCAATTTGATTTTTCCTTTTCAAACAAAATAGATCAATTTATTCACTATTTAAATTTGATTTGACATTTAAATCAAAATAAAAAAAGTAATTCGAACTTTTTAAATTATATATAAATTAATTTTAAATTAATGTTACTAAATATTAAAGTCGAGATTAGTAAGGAACTTGCAGTTACCAAGTGCTGTACCAATAGTAGAAGCTCCATCGTCCCCAATTTAATTTGAACTTTTATAAATGAAAATCACGTTTAATTAAAGTTAAAGGCATATATTTTATAAATTTTAAGCTTAATTAATTTAGTTTGAATAAAAAAGTTTTTTCATAATTTTATTCAAAAATTATAAATGAGATAAATTTACCTTATCCCAAATCCTAAATTTGTAAGCTGAGTGCAGTTACTCAAACCTAATCCAATATTTTATGCTCCTCTATCACCAATTTGATTTTTCCTTTTCAAACAAAATAAATCAATTTATTCACTATTTAAATTTGATTTGACATTTAAATCAAAATAAAAAAAGTAATTCGAACTTTTTAAATTATCGATAAATTAATATAAAATTAATGTTACCAAATTTAAAAGTTGAGATTAGTAAGGAATTTGCAGTTCCCAAGTGCTGTACCAATAGTAGAAGCTCCATCATCCCCAATTTAATTTTCGCTTTTATAAAAAAAAATCAGGTTTAATTAAAGTTAAAGGCATATATTTTATAAATTTTAAGCTTATTTAATTCAGTTTAAATAAAAAAGTTTTTTCATAATTTTATTCAAAAGTAATAAATGAGATAAATTACCTTATGTAAAATTGTAAATTTGTTAGTTGAGTGCAGTTACTCAAACCTAATCCTATATTTTATGCTCCTCTATCACCTATTTGATTTTTCCTTATAAAATAAATCAATTTATTAACTATTTAAATTTGATTTAAAATAAAAAAAGTAATTCAAACTTTTTAAGTTATCAATAAATAAATATAAAATATTTTTTACCAAATATCAAAATTGAGATAATTAAGGAATTTGCAGTTCTCAAGTGCTGTACCAATAGTAGAAGCTCCATCATTCCCAATTTAATTTTTGCTTTTATTAATGAAAATCATGTTTAATTAAAGTTAGTGACATTATATTTTATAAAATTTAAGCTTATTTAATTCAGTTTAAATAATAAAGCTTTTAGATAATTTTTTTCAAAAATAATAAATAAAATTTACCCTATAATAAATTTTAAATTTATAAGTTAAGTGCAATTCCTTAAGCCTAATCCAATATTTTAAGCCCCTTTATCTCCAATTTTATTTCGACTATTCAAATAAAATAAATTATTTAATTAATTATTTAAATATTTTATGGAATTTAATTTAAAATAAGTAAAATAATTAAAAGTTTTTTAAGCTATGGATAGAAAAAGATAAAATTAATTTTACTAAATCTAAAACTAGAGATTTGTCAGGAATTTACAATTACCAATAGCCCTACCAATAGCAGAAGCTCCATCATTTCCAATTTAATTTAATCTTTTATTAATAAATATATTAAATCAATAAAAACATTTTAAATTAAATTATTTTAAATGAATTTGTTTATCATATAATTTTTTTAAATAATAAAAAACGATAATTAATTACTCGATTCCAATATCTAAACTGGTAAGTTAATGGCATTTACTTAAACTTAATCCAAAGTTTAATGCCCCTTTATCACCTATTTTATTCTCCCTTTTTAAACAAAATAAATCAAATTATTAGTTCATTAATTTTTTTAAACTAATCTCAAAAATAAAAATTTAACAAAATATTTTTACATTGTCAATATTTTAAAATTAAAATTACCTAAGATTAAATTTTAAATGAGTTAGTAACTTACAGCTACTTATTGCTATTCCAAAAGAATTTGCTCCTTCATCCCCAATTTAATTATTACTTTTATTATAAAAAAATAATATACGAATAAATATATTTACCATTCTTTCATAGATTAATTTAAACTTTTTAAACAAATGAAAAATATAATAAATGTTAAAATATTTTTAATTTTAAATGAAAAATAAAAATTACCAAAGCATGCATTTTAGATTAATAAGTAATTTACAGCTACCTATTACTCTACAAAAAATAGATGCTCCTTCTTCTCCAATTTAATTGTTGCTTATAAAACATAAAATAATAAATCAATAAAAATTAATGACAACCCAAAAATTATTTAAGGATTAAATAGATTAAAAAATTTATTAAAGCATCTACAATTAATTATAAATTTATCCTTTAAAATAATTAAAATTAGTTACGACAGGCAAATATCTAAATGCGTCAAATTTCTACAGCTACTTAATGCTGTACTAATATAAAATGCACCTTCTTTCCCAAATAAATTTTAGCTTTTTTAAGTTTTTAAAATTAGAAAAAAAAATTATATTGATAAATCATTTTAAATTTTAAATTTATAATCAATAAAATTTACCCTGCATTTAAAATTAAACTTGTGAGTTTAACACAACTACTAATACCTTCTGCAATACTCTACATCCCTGTATTACCCATTTTATTTTTCCTTTTCATAAAATATTTTTGATAAATAATTTATTTACTTTTAAAACAATACAATAAATATAACTGAATATGTAATATAATTAAAATAAAATTACCAAAGCTGCAGATTTAAGCTAGTAAGTGTTTTACATCTACGTAGAACTGTGCAAATTTAAACTGCACCTTCATCACCAATTGAATTTCCACTTTTATTAAAAAACTTATTTAAAATAATTTTCTATTAATAATGAAAAATTTTAATGAGTTTTGAAAGATAAACTATTTATTTATTTTAAAAAAATAAAATAAAAAAAGAATACTCTAATATTAAGTCTAAACTGTTGAGATTAATTAGATTACCCATCGTTTCTTCTAATAGAATATTACTTTTATTTTCAATTTCATTTAATCTTTAAAATTAAAAAATATTTTAATTAAGTACCAATAACTCTATTTTACCTAGGTTCTTAACAAGCTTCGTATCCTTCATAAAAAATACTTCTGAAAAACAGAATTTGGTCATATATTTAATCATTGCTATTTAAATTAATAAAAAGATATAAATTAGTGTATTATTTAACATAATTTAAAAAGCAAGATTCAAACTTTTAGCTTTTTATTAATGCTAGAAATAGCAAGAGTTAAAAGACAATATTATAATTTGTTAAACAATTTGTTGGCTAAATTTATGATTTATTAAAATAAAAAATATATTTACCTCATATTATTACCAGTTTCAACAAAAGATTTAAAGTAGGGATATTCTAAAAATAATTAATTAATCTAATCATCTGAAATATTTTCCTTACTAAATATTAGATTGATAATAAAAAGTAATCAATTATGATATTTAAGATAATAAAGTTAAATCATTACTTAAGATTTAATACTAAAGATTCTAATTTTTAACATTAGACTAAACAAGTGTTAAGCTAAGCAACTTATTCTTTACTTAGAGTACAATTTCTATTTATTTTATTAATAATAACAAAAGAATTTTATTAATGTATAAATGAATGAATGAATGAATGAATGAATGAATGATTATATGAAATTTTATTTATGAATAAATGAATGAATGAAAGATATGAAATTTTATTTATTCTAATTTATTTTGTAAATATATAAAAAAGAGAAAATTTTTAAAATATTTATTTATTTTTATTAAAATTAATAAATATTGCTTTTAAAAATTTATGATTAAAAATTAATAAATAAATATAAAAATATATTTCTTACTTTAACTGTAAGTCAATATGAGTTAGAGCTTACAAGTTAGATTTGATTAACTGTTTATTTAAAAAAAAGGTTTTATAATAATAAATAAAATAAAAAATGATGGATACATCTTCTAGATTATTAAAAGAGTTATTCTATTACTCCATTTTTTTTTCTTTATTAGCCATTAATATTTCTTTGATTATTAGTTAATTAATTAATTAATTATCAGAAATTAATAATTTTGATTAATTAAAAATTCTTGATTAACTATTTTTAAATATTCTTATTTAATTTGTACCATCCTAAAAAGATATATTAATTAATTAATAAATAAGTCTTCTTATTTATTCTCTTCTCATAAAAACATCTAACTTAAATACCATAATTTAAGCCTATATAAAATTACAATTTTCTATCTATTTCTTTTGAAACTTATTTCAAATTTTTTTGCTAAAAAATAATTTTAATTTTTTTATCAGTATTTTTTTAAATTTAATGTTTTATATTTTTAATTAAATATTTTCTAATTTATTTTAAATGTAATCTAATAATTAATAAATAAATAAAATCTGCTGTTTTTCTTTGATCAATTAAAAAAAATATAGAAAGATATACATTCATTTTTATAATACGATCTGATTAGATATTTTATAGGTTCTGGTTATTATTTTTTTAATGGTTTAAATATAATCGTTTGATTAAGTTTTGTAAGATTTAACTATTTATTTATTTATTTATTTATTTATTTATTTATTTATTATTTTATTATTTTAAATAAAAAAACCATTTAATTTCAGAAATAATTTTTCATTTTAATTAATAATTAAGTTTCTATCTATCTGTAAATAACTTCAATAAAGAAAGATATATTTTAGGAAATATAGTTTTAAATATTTAGAAAAAATTATTATTATATTTTATTTTAAAATATTTGATGATAAATTAAATTTTACATCAATTTAAAATAAATAAATAAATTAAACCAAATTATAAAATTAACAATTTTTGATTAATTTCATTAAAGTTAGACAGTAAATTTTTATAATTTAGAAATTGTTAAAGATAATTCTACCTTACACTTTTGAGTCGAATTTTTAATTATTATCTATTTCACATCTATTATTTTAAGATTAATAATTCATTTTTATAAACAGTAAAACATTCTATTATATATAGTACACTAGGCTACTGCCTTTTTCAAGGCTAGATACAAATAGAATACATGTAAAGAGTATTTCATCTTTTCTTAGTTGTTAGTTAGTTATCTAATACTTACTATAAATACAGCTTATTATAGATTTCTGTTAAAATCTCTACATAATTTTCTCTCATTAGTTTTAATCGCTCAAAATCATAAGTATTATGTCAGTAGTCATTTCCATTTCATAAATAACATTATATATAACAACTTTAATACCAAACCTTTATGTTTTTTGTAACTTTTCCATATTATAATCTATCTATTTTCTTTTAAGTAACTTCTTCGACTTTCCAAAAACATTTTCTTAGCATCCTCTGAATTGATATATTGATTGCCTTTAATCTCCTACTATTATAATCTTTATATTATAATTATATCTTTAAACTCTCTATTAAAATACATTCACTGTAATTAATATCTTTCATTTATCAAGGAATAGATATTAAATACCTTCTTCAGATTTTAAATCCTTCTATTCTTATATAAACTGTTAGCAAAAGATAGTTAATGTCTATAAAAAATTTACTTTCTCTTAAAATATTTTCTTATTCTTCTCATTATATTTCTGTATATCAGACTATTGATATCTTCATATTTATCTTTCATCAGATTAATATTCTCTGTAGTCTATATCTTCTAAAGCGTCTAAGTATTTTTCATAAGTATACAGAGACTATGTATGAAACCTATCAATAGAGATCTACTATAGAATAAATCTTCATTTTATAATCTTTCTCTTACCTGCTTTTGGCTGAGCTATTAGATTTTCTCCTTTTTATGAGCATCCGCTTTTAAATTTTTTTGCCTGACAGAATAATAAACACAAAATTACTCTAAATTATATTAGGTTTCATTTGATGTGAAAGATTTTTTAAAAGCTATGATTAAGTTTCTATTACGTTTTATGACTTAATAATTAATTATTGCTCATAATAATTAACTAAATTTTAGTTCAAATTTAAAATAATTTATTACTTTGTTATTTATATATTGAAATCTAAATGATTAATAAGAGAATAAAGTTCATATAAAATTAATTTCATAACTTAATTTTCTAATTTTATTTCAAATTAATAATATAAAGAAATTAATTTTTCTAACTGTAATTAAATATATTAAAACGTTGATACCATATTCAAATAGAGGTGGTTTAAATCTATAAATGCCAGATATTTTATATCTTTGATATGTCTTATTAGTAAATTATTTTCAAAGGGACATGAATTTTTAGACAACCTTTTATATTTATTTACTAAAACCTATTTTTAAAAATTTTATTTAAATAATTTGTAAAAATTGTTAAGAAATAGTCAATTTTCTGCTAAATTAAAGAGTCAAAAAAATTAAAACTGTGAGGACAGCTATTCTGTATCTAATGATTTATTTAATGACTTTTACATTTATAAGCCAAAAATATATTAAGGATAAGACTATTTATCTTTTTTTTTGAAATTATAAACAACAAATTCATTTCTCTACTTTATGGTAATTAATTTTTAGGTTTTATTAGCTGTAAGAAGATAGCTGCATTTTTAAAAAAAAGATTAAGATGAAATAAATAAATTAATTAATTAAAATTTTTTTCAAATATTTTAGTTTTTGTTAAATTTTCTGAAGAAAGTATAACGAAAATTACTCTAAATTTAGATATTTGTTAAATTTTCTGAAGAAAGTATAACAAAAATTGATATAAATTTAGATATTTTATTAATTATTTTGATAAATATCTCAGTAATATTCACATTTTTCTTAGTTTAATAAAGTAATTAATATTAAATAATAAAATTATTAGTAATCAGTTTTTATATTATCAATAGCTTTTATTAATAATAAATTTTTGAATATAAATAGTAAATATATACATACTTTGCTTTTTATATTTTTTTATACTTCAATTTTTTTATTATTTATTTATTTAAAAGTTATTAAATTTTTGTTTTAAAAAACTAGCTATTAAGACAACATTATAATTTCTAAATTTAATAATTGATTATGATACTTACTCATTAATCTATTTTAAAATAATTATATATAAAATATAATCTAAAGTGAATAAACAGAATTAATTCAAAAATTTTTTGAAATGAAAGGGAGGAGAATAAATATCATTTTAATAATAAATTTGAATTTTATTAAAATAGTTTTATATTTTTATTATCACTAATAAAGTAATTTAAAAATAGTACTTTAAATAGAATTTTATTACAAATTATTTATTTTATTAAAATAAACTCTTTTAATATTTTAGCTTCTATTTAAATTAATCAGTAAGATTACATACAATATTCTTAATTATTTTTTTTTGTAAAATATTATTTTTTAATATAAATTCTAAAGTAAGAGTCGATACTCTTAATTGTTGGTTGCTTGATTTATAACAATTAATAAAAATATTAAAATAGATTAATTAATGTTCGAATTATCAAAATAATTTTTATTTTTCAATTAATTATATTTGTTTACTCCTCATTGATTAAAAATATGGTCAAACATTAGAAGATAGTTAGTTAACTAATTCTTTTTTAAATTTCTTCATAATTAATTGATGAGTAGAATGATATAAATATAACACTGAATCAATTTTTAATGTCAATAGTTATTTGAAACAATAAACAGGAATAAATTCCTTCAGAAATTTTAATTTTATTTAAAAAGTCACTTATGTTATGCAGAAATAACACAAAAGATAAATAACAAAATATGCAACAAATTTATTAAAATTTAAATATTCAGCAAGTCTTTCTCTTGTAATATTTGTATTTTTTAAATATTTATGAATGGTTTGGTCATTTATAGAAAGGAAAACCCTTAACTAATTCAGTAAAATGAATTAAAAATTCCTTCAAGAGTTAACTTAAATAGAAATAATTTTTATTTTTGCTTTTGGTATTTTGGACGCTAACTAAAATCCTTTTATGGATGAAACAATTTATAAGGCAAATGCTTAATTCATTAGAAGTGCCTGTTTAAGACAAAAATGGAAATACTAAATATTAATCAGTCTTTAATGATATAAAATTTGGATCTTGCACTCTAGAGTTAATTCACTGTTAATTACAATTATTAATAGCTTTATTGTATTTAAGACATAGATAATCTCTACTTAGAAGGCTAAGTTGAAACAAATATTTATTCGGGAAATTAAATACTATCTCTACTTGCTAGGGCAAAGGTTGTGCAGATCCTTAAGTAATAACCAATAAAAATAATAATAAATAAATGCATGTTTATTATTCAGATTATATAGTTTAAGCTGAAAACTATTAAAATCCTTTTATACCATACACAAGTGGTACTTACTACAGTGTAAATACAAATGCTTTGTAAATAGTATCTTTCACATACATGAATACCCATGAAAATGATGATATTGGATTGATAAGTTCTGATATTTAGTAGTAAAGCTAATTGATATTCTCTTAGCAGTCAGCTATAACAGGAAAAGATACTTCTTAAGGCATTTTCAAGCTTATAATATATTTGGAAAAAAAAGCAAAGATTAAATATTAACAGAACATATACTAAGCTGAGCTTGGTCATTTCTTAAATTGGTGGTTTTTACAACATATTGTTTTTTGTTGGCTACATTTAGCTAAGCCAGCCATACACTTCGCTACCACTTAAAAGAGAGCTCGTCGACCAAACGTTTACTTTTAGTTATGAAAGAAAATAAAATTGATGAAAGTAATTAAATGACTAAACAAGGAGAGTAATTTAAAGATTACATTAAAGAAGAAAAATCTAAAGTGAATAACAAAGAAAATCTACAAAAAAATGAAAAAATAAAACTTAAAAATTCTATAATCTAAAATGAGAGTACAAAGGTAAGAAGATATGGAAATAGTCCAATGATTAACTCTTTACTTAACAAAAAAAAAGGTAATCCTAAACATAGATCTTCTTAAGGCTAGACTTTAAAGAATGAATTATTTTAAAAGATCAAAAATGGTATCAGCCAAACTAATAAGTTGGGCATATAATTCAAAAATTTTATTTACCATTACTTTAGCTGTTTTAAGCGCAATAAGGTTTCAAACTTTATAGATTTCAGCCAGCAAAAAATAACAGAATACACAGATATTAACTTTATTGTCAATAAGATATTGGAATTTGAAAAATTTAAACACATCTTTTTTAATGAAAATCAGCTAAAGCAATTTGTATTTATTCCTAAGCATAAAGTGAATAATTGACATTCATTTGAATATAAAAATCAAAAATTTAATAAAATCAGTCAAATCTAAATTAATAAGTATTAGACTCTTCACCAAATGATAATTATTAGTAAGAAACTGAAATGTAAAACTATAGTTCAACGTAACTAAGTCCAGAATTTAATATATTCAGATCAGTCAATTATAGGGCAACAATTTTTTAAAAATGTTTATATATTTTGTAGAGCAAACTCTAATCTATACCGTTAATTTATTTTTATTTACTTTTTTTCTAAATTTTTGCTAAAATTTGACTTTTTACCTCAGCGGAATTTTAAAATCAGGAATGGCTAAATTTATTTGTACTTAATCAAAAGATGTACATTATATTTATTTATTTTGGAAATAATTATTTTAAATAAATTTATTATAAATTATATTTCAGTTTAAAAATAAAATTAATATCGAAAATGTTAAAATGAGTTAAAAATTCTAATATATTTTTATACTATAGTTTTTTTATTTAGAATTAACAAGATTTTTAATTAAATCCTATTATCTTTTATGATTATTTAATCTTAAAAATAATTTTCTTTATTTTTGATAGAATATAATACATAGATATATAGATATTTAGCTTCAAAATAAAAAATATTTTATCATTATTATATCAGATTTTATATTTTTACTTTAGAATAAATAACATGAAATAGTGTAGGAGATGAAAAAGAAATAGATAATTAATAAATTTATTAGATATACAATAAATGCTGTTGAATTAAGAGTTTATTAGATATTTTCTCTAAATAAAAAAGGTAAAGTATCAAAAATAACTAGATTAATTAAATATTGATTATTATGATTGAGTGCTGCCAAATAAAAAATTGTAAGTTAGTAAAATAGATAAACAATTTAATTAATTATATCCCACAGAAATTAATTATTAGATACTAATTAGTATAATTATGATAGGATTATTTTTCAATAGATCTATAATTCAACTTTGTCATAAAAACTATTAAAAAACAATAAAATTTATCATTAGAAAATAAATAAAATGTCTAAATATTATTTAATAATTTTTTAAAAAAGTAAAAATTAGATTATCATGTATTACCGTATTATCCACTTTATATGTCAAATTAAGATGAAAAAAGTAGAGATTTTTATTTTATTATAATATCTGAAAAAAATAACAACCTCAGACATTCGGATCAGATCTCTTACGTCAGGAAATACGATATCTATTTTACAAAGCTATAGTTAGAATATGAATTTTAAAATAAATTGATTAATATTTAATCAAAGATATTTTAAGGTTAAATTTTAGAAAAAGTATTAAGTTGGTTTAAAAAATAGCTGCTATATCGTTCGTGGTTCTCAGGGAATATTTTTTTAGTATTTATTAGAATGTAAATATCACTTAAGATGAAATTGTAGATTAGATCAATTATAAATAAATAAAAATATTAATTTTAATCTAGATTATTTTTTATTGTCTAAATTTTAGATATTGATTATATGCAATCAATTATTCTTATTTTTATATAAGTTGAATTCAATTTTATGTTAATTTCAAGCGTTAAAGTTAGTAAAACAATCAATAGAATTCACTCATTTAGTTAGAGATAACTAAAACAATTTAACTTCATTATTGAATCTCTAACTTTTACGGTTGCGGAGGCGATTCGTGCATGTAGAGGGTTTTTATTAAGAATGGGATGTAAATAAAGCGAAAAATAAAATTTTATGATTTTTCATTTATATGAAGAATAAATAGTTCTTTGTATTTTTTTGTAAAACATTCATTTTACGCATCTTCTATAAAAAAATAATTTTACCAATTTAAAGAAAACATTTCTCTTTTTTTACTGTTTTTAAATAGATTTATGAAAATTTTTAAATATGTCTATTACTATTAGATAGATAGAAATGCGCTTTATTGACTTACATTCATTTTTAATTAATAATTCATTAGATTTTATATAAATTGTATATTTTTTAAATCTGAAAAAGCTATGATTGTATATTTAACTTAAAACTATTAGTGGTAACATTAAAATTACAACAAACAAAGAATATATTTTAATAATTTTGTTAAATATTCATAATAGATTATTCTATTAAGATTTTAAATTTAAGATATATTTTTAAAATAGAATGAAACTATTAAATGAATTAATTTATTATGGAATAGATACTGGTTTATTATTAAAAAATTAAAAGCTTATTCAGCTTTAAGAATTAATCAGATTCATGAGATCTAAGAATTAATCATATTCATTAATTATCATTTGTAACCATCTAACTCTTCTTAATAATGATAGAATCTTCACCAAAATTAATTTATCAAAAAATAAGAGATGTTATGAATTAAATGAAAATGTAGCTTATAAAGAGCTTTAAATTATTTGCTTGTTTATAACAATTTTGAGCATATGATTTTATTTAAAGGTTTATAAAATAATTATTACTATTAAAGCGCTAAAAAATAAATACAAATTTATATGAAAATAAAAGCAATTAAAAAATATTATTTAGAGCATTAATTTAAATTACAGATTATTGAATAGGTTTGTGTATTAGTTTATAAGCATGCCAAATCCCACTAATTAAACAGTAAGAGATAATTTAATTAACAGTTAAACTAATTTACTATTTTATTTATTGATTAAGGATTGGATCATTATAGGCTATAAATTTAATATTGGTTTTAGTGTAAACTATTTAAAATAACCAGAGTTTAAAAACTCACAAATTAATTTTTGCCTTAAAATATTTAGATTCACCTCTTAATCTCAAATAAAACTAATATGCATTTCGCTTAATAAAATGACTAGTCTTAAGATTTTTGCTTCTAAACACAGTTTTAGAAGGGTTTATTTAATTAAATTAAAGGGGAGTTGACATATTGAATTCTAATAAATATATTATTTTAGTTTATTTTAAAAAAAAATGGATGTAATAAATACGCTTATATCGCTCTCCCCTCCCTCCCCCCCTAAATTAGAATCTAAGGTTTTATAAATTCAAATAGAACTAATTTATTTTTTACTGACTAACTTAATAACTAATGTTTGAATAACATACTAATAAAAAGCATATGCTATCTATTTATTTTATAATATGTAATTAATCACAAACAATTATTACCATAAATCTCATAAAGGTAAATGGAATAAACAATGAAAACTCAGAAAATCAGAATAGGTCTCTTCTTTATTTTACAAAGTAAAATTTTTTATTAATAAATTATGCAAAAAAGGATTTAATTATTTTATAATTAATTAAACAGTCTTAAAATATTTGTATGCTGGATAAAATTAAGATTGTGGAGGTTTTTTAACTAGCACTGGAAGTTTTAATCTTAATTGTAAACTTATTTTCTATTATAAATTTATCATTAAATCATTTTTTATAAACTAAAGTTAGTTAATGCCTATTTAATTATATTAACCCTGCATTACAATCTGATATAGACAGCCTTAAAAATTACTTCTTAGACACTAATTGCTTAAATTCAAGTTTATTTCCCTAAGATCAAACAAGTTACTTATCAGGGAATAGTTGTACTTTAGATAATCAAATAATAATAAAATATACTTCTTAAAACCCGTAAAACCAGTTATTAACAAAACATAATTTATTTTAGGAATATATATATAATTCTTTTTTAAATCTATAATTTATATTCCTTGCATTAATTTTATTTTAAAATCTAAAAGAAAATTCACAATTAATTATTTTTAATACTTTAATTTGATATTTTAATATTTACTTAAATATTTTAAAAATAAATTAGGGCTACAAAGATATATTCTATTGGGTTTTCATTTAAATTTAAGGCAATAATTCCTTATTAGCCAACTACTTTATATTCCATTATTGAAATAAATAATATGTAATATAATAGTTTGTCTACCCAATAGACTGTTAATTCAGATAATTATTACACTTCTTTACATTTCTTGTTTTAAGATAAGTAAAATGTAGATAGTATAACTATTAAATTGACTCCATTGAATGTTAACCTTGGGTAAACATATCAAATTTATTTTACTGAAATAAATTTAGCTGTACAATTTGTAAAATTAATTATTAAATTTGTTAATAGAGAGAGGCATAAAAATTATTAATTAAAATGTTAAAAAATTAATTAATTAATATATAGCAAATAACTTTTCTCTAAACTTTTTAAATATGAATTCTCTCTTTTAAAAAAATATTTACATTATTTAATATTAAAAGTGTCAAATAAATTGTGACAAATGTGATTATAATTAAATATGCTTATAATGTTCTTCTGGGTTTTATTATTAGCAAGCTATTAACTAGTGTGTAAGTTCTTGTAATAGTAATTAATTTGTAAATTAATAGCAATAATGTTAACTATGCGATAATAACTGTGCAAGTTGTGATGGTCCTAGCTCTAATAATTGCTTATCCTGTAATCCTGGCTCATATATTGATACAATCTAAAAAATTTGCACTTGTCATTCAACATGTAAAACTTGTGATGGTCTTAGCTCTAACAATTGCTTATCCTGTTATCCTGGCATATATTATAATCCAAATACAAAAAGTTGCAATTGTGATTCAACCTGTAAAACTTGTGATGGTCCTAGCTCTAACAATTGCTTATCCTGTTATCCTGGCATATATTATAATCCACAGGCAAAAAGTTGCACTTGTGATTCAACCTGTAAAACTTGTGATGGTCCTAGCTCTAACAATTGCTTATCCTGTAATCCTGGTATATATTATAATCCACAGGCAAAAAGTTGCAAATGTGATTCAACCTGTAAAACTTGTGATGGTCCTAGCTCTAACAATTGCCTATCCTGTAATCCTGGCATATATTATAGTCCACAGACAAAAAGTTGCTCTTGTGATTCAACCTGTAAAACTTGTGATGGTCTTAGCTCTAACAATTGCTTATCCTGTAATCCTGGCATATATTATAATCCACTGACAAAAAGTTGCTCTTGTGATTCAACCTGTAAAACTTGTGATGGTCCTAGCTCTAACAATTGCTTATCCTGTAATCCTGGCATATATTATAATCCACAGACAAAAAGTTGCTCTTGTGATTCAACCTGTAAAACTTGTGATGGTCCTAGCTCTAACAATTGCTTATCCTGTAATTCTGGCTTATATATTGATACAATCTAAAAAATTTGCACTTGCCATTCAACCTGTAAAACTTGTGACGGTCTTAGCTCTAATAATTGCTTATCCTGTAATCCTGGCTTATATTATTAGTAAGCTACAAAGCAGTGTGTACAATCATGTAATCAAAACCAATATCCTAATTAAATCTCATAGTTGTGTTAGTCATGTGATATTAGTTGTGCAAGCTGTGATGGAAAGGATTCAAACAATTGTTTGAGTTGCTACCCTAATAGCTTTCTCTACAACAAAAGTTGTGTTAGTCTTTGCCCAAATGGGTTTTAAAGTAATAATATTTAGCTCACATGCGATTCATGCTAAAATTATTTGAGCCTATAATGCAATGCCTGCTACCCCACCTGTTAACTATGTGATTAATCATCGATTTTAAATTAATAATGTAAGACTTGCTATAATGAAACAAGATAATTAGATGTTTTAAGTAATACATGTGTTTGCAAAAACTAAAATGATAAAAGGAATATATTTTATTAATGCAGTTATCAAAATATTGCTGTCCTTGATGCAAAATTAAGTGCCACATCTCCATAGCTCTCAATTGATTTTGGATCTCCATTGATTAATATCATATCAAATACACCTTAGTCTTTGTGCTCACAGATATTTGATTAAGCAACTTTAGCCACGATTGGGTTAGATTCTTAATGCTAAATCAGTGGGAATCAAATTTTGGTTAATTTAAGTAACTTTTTTATAAAATATTCAATTCAACTTATAATATATATTAATAAGAAAATATTTTAATTTAAATTTAATTTAATTTGATAAATAAATACATAGGTGACTCATCAACAATAATGGAAAATAATTAGATAACTCTTTTGCCAAATAAATTACAGTTTGTAGATTATAGTGGATACTTTATTAACACTTTCTATAGAAATATAATTTTCTAAGAGCCTCCTGGAATTCCTTAACTTCAATTTAGTTATAATCACATAGAAAACAGCTGCAACCCTATAAATATAACTCTTTATGGTCTTTAGAATGACGCAGGAAGAAAATTTATGAGTTTTAATTGGACTTTAAATCAAATAGTAGGCTCCATAAGCAATGACCAGTAAGAAAATATAAAGTAGATTTTATTAGAAGCAAGCTAAAACAAAAACACTAGTTTAATTATAGATCCTAAATTCATACCTCCAAATATTAATATTGCTATATCTCTTAACTATTTACTTAAGGTTAACTAAGCTGGTACTTAAACCTTCACCATAGCTTATCAAAAATAAAAATTTATAAGAATCACTTATTAGCAATCTGTATATCCACCAATTTATAGGTTAATTTTTCTTTATAATCAATAGATATTTTCTATAAATATAATTTATTCTTAAAATAAAAAAATAGATATATGAGCTTGAGTTTCTACTTTTAGTTCTACATTTAGATCTGTGAGCTTGGTTAAATGACTTATATTAATAATGAGCCTATTGATTTACAACTAGTTTCTAACCAGCTATAAAAGCAAAACTTAAATCAATATAATTAAATGAGCTTTCAATATGATATTCTCCCATACACCTTAGCATCTAACTAAAAATTTGATATGAGTGTAAATTTTTATAAATAATTCTAAGAAATACCATCAAAATTTTAAAACTCTTCATTTTAAAGTTCAAATTTAAATTATACCTCTTCAAAATGCCAAAAAAAAATACTTATATTTTCTTATTTGTTTTTAAATATTAAATTTTAATAATAGCTGATTTTAAATTTGAGTTCAGATAGTAATGTTGTTGCCATCCAAAAGATATCTGTTAATATTTAAATCACAGATTTGTATTTATAAATTATTGGAGGATCAAGTCTTGTTTAAGGCTATACTAATAAAATGGTCTTAAATACAGATTCGAGGGATTATGAGTTGCAAGATCCAAATTCTCCCTCAAATATCAACTTGAGTTGGTAATGTTATAGTCTTTCGTCTTAAGACCATATTTGCTATGATTAATAAAATAATTAGATTTAATTGTAACAAGGAGCTAGCAGTATTACATTTCCTGCTAAAACGTTTTAACCATACACTGCAGTTTAGTTTACTGTTGTTGGATAAAAAGATTCTAGACAAAAAAAATACACAACTACTTGTATTTTCACAGAATTAGACGTACCTCCTCTAAATATTTTATCTGCAGCATCGCACATTAATCAAAAAATTAATTTGAATGATGACCTTAATTTCTAAATACTTTATGGTGAGAATGTTTCATCAGATTACTTGTCTTATGCAGGAGCTATACTATACAATAGTGATCCAGTTGCAGCTATTAAATTTGATTATTTCTAAATTAGATTCAGAATTTGGGACTATTTTTAAAATATAAATCCCTCAAATCCAACACTTTAAATAAGATTTTCTGTGTACAATCCTCTATTTGTTATGCCAAGCTTGTCTACAATTAGCATTTAAATAAACATTCCTCCTCAGAATTGTGTTTTAAATGTAAGTCCCTCATAAGGCATAGCCCTTGAGACTATCTTCTAAATTTAATTCTTGAATTGTAAAGATGAAGATCTTCCTCTGACTTATCAATTCTTCTATTATAATAGTGCAGATGATGCCAATCAAGAATTGGTTTCTCCTTGGAATATTTTAAGAAGATAAATATAAGATTAGACTATAAACAACTCAATTCAAACAGTATTGCCTAGGGGAAATCTAGTTGTTATGGCATAGGCTATGGATTCTTACCTAGGAGTTTATAATACATCTTCTATAATAATGGTTTAAGCATAGAAAAAAACAGCTGACGAATATTATTAACTGGTCAATCAACTCACTTCATAAGCTCTATAAAGCTCAAATAATTAAGTCAATAACTAACTAGTGACTTTAAGCATCATAGCAGAAGACATCAGTAAAAGCAATTAGCTTTCATAATAATTGAATGATTTCGCAAGTATAATGATTTAAAATATATAGCAATTATCTCTCTAAATACCTAAATTCTCCCTTTTGTCGACATTTGCGAACAAAGTAACTGCTTAGTTATCATATTTAATCTTTAGCTCATCATAATAAAACAATTTTGCCAAATAGAAAAATAATATATTTGGTTAAGTGTAAACAATACTTCAAAATACTAATTCAAGCATACAAAGTAGTAATCTTAGTCATTTACAACAAAACAACGATATTCATATTTAAAATATCGTAGATTCTTTTAAAATTTTAAACTCAAGCGTTACTTTGTCTAGTATGAATTCATAGGAAGATTTTTAATCCTACGATAAAATATCAAGTTAAATTGGAAACTTGCTTAGTAATATTAGCTTACCAAACTAAGGACAAATTATTCTAAATGGCGACTTGTCCAATCTTTTATCAGATAAAATAACATAGAAAAACCTATATAAATACGCTCTAAGTATCGATGACTATAATTCTGAAAATTAAACTAGCATATTTAGTATTTCAACAAATATTTATAAGAAGAATATTTATGAAAATACCACAGAATTCTAGGCGTACACATAGTAATTCAAAAATATTAGTTAAAACTTCACTTAC